>NC_048300.1:76843190-77111113 GCF_013100865.1 Trachemys scripta elegans
CTTTCATGTTGGTAGTGAAGACATACCCTAGGTCTGGCAGGTTGGAAGGCTTTTTCACTTTTCAGTACTAGATCCCCTCCAAAGGAAGGCTCACCAGGCTGCAGCAGCCAGCTGTGGTGGGAGCCTGCAGGAAGGGTCAGGGTAGACACTAAGACCCACGGGTGCCCCAAATTTTCGGGTGCCCTATGCAGCCATGTATGCTGCGGATGCCTAAGGCCAATCTCTTTCCCTTCCTGTGGGTCTTTCAAAATGCAATTTCAAGAACATATTATGCTTCCCAGCTCACTCTTTTTAAAACAATAATTTAACATTCATAGATACTGACTTCTTGTGATAAATGAAGGGGGGGTAGCTCCCCTTTATGGGCACCCAGCCAGCCAGTAGCTATAAAATCCCTCTTAGTAGCTGTTCTCTAATTGCTCTACCTGTAAAGGGTTAAAAAGTCTCACTGCTTTGCATAGGTAAAAGGAAGGGAGTAGGCACCTGGCCAAAAGAGCCAATGGAAAGGCTAAAGTTCTTTAAAATTGAAACAAGACTCCATTTTTTTCTGTCTGTTGTTGTTCTCCCGGGGAGAGGCGGACAAGGCAGAGCTATGCTGTAAGAAGCCTGGTCCAGGTATGAAAAAATCATCAGTATCATACCTAGAAACTACTCATTTAAAACCCCAGATATGTAAGTAGATTAGGAAATATCTAGGAAGATGTGATTAGGTTTATCCCTTTTATTTCGTTATGGCTTGTGGATTCCTCTGTGCTAACCCCAGGTGCTTTTGTTTTGATTGTAACCTTTAAGATGGACCTCAAGAAAGCTATTCTTGATGCTTAATCCTTGTAGTTGCTCTTTTAAAATCTAGCAATAGCCTGAGTTCCCAGATGTATTTTCTTTCTTTTTTTTAATTCATAAAATTTACCTTTTTTTAGAACAGAATTGGGTTTTTGTGTCTTAATAGGTTTGTGCATATGAGGTTTAATTAGCTGGTGGCAAGAGCTGATTTCCTTTTTTCTTCTCTCAGCTCTTCCCTGGGGGGGTGTGGGGGTGAAAGGGCTGGAAGGTACCCCACAGAAAGCAATTCCCAAGTGCGCCTTCCTGGGCTCTCAAAGGGGTTCTGCACTTGGGTGATGGCAGCATCTACCCATCCAAGGTCAGAGAAAAGTTGCAACTTTGGGAGTTTAATATAAGCCTAGAGTGGACAGTATTAATTTTTAGAATCCTTGCGGGCCCCCACCTTCTGCACTCAAAGTGCCAGAGTGGGGAATCAGCCTTGACACTTCTACTTGCAAGTCTTTTGCTCACTGCCATATGCGTTTAGACCTCTTTCGAACTTATAACCCAGCACTGTCTATTCCGATGCAAAGGAAAGTTAGGAAGAATTGTAACATGCCCATGTGGCTCCATTAGGAGCTCTTCTTTTACCTGAAAATCAAAAAGGAATCCTACAAAAAGTGGAAACATGATCAAATTGACAAGGAGTACAAAAGAACATCATAAGTATGTACGGACAAAATCAGAAAGGTCAAGGCACAAAATGAGTTACACCTGGGGCAAGGCAACAAAAAGAAGTTCTTTAAATACATTAGAATCATAGAATATCAGGGTTGGAAGGGACCTCAGGAGGTCATCTAGTCCAACCCCATGCTCAAAGCAGGACCAACCCCCAACTAAATCATTCCAGCCAAAGCTTTGTCAAGCCTGACCTTAAAAACCTCTAAGGAAGGAGATTCCACCACCTCCCTAGGTAACCCTTTCCAGTGCTTCACCACCCTCCTAGTGAAAAAGTTTTTCCTAATAGCCAACCTAAACCTCCCCCACTGCAACTTGAGACCATTACTCCTTGTTCTGTCATCTGGCACCACTGAGAACAGTCTAGATCCATCCTCTTTGGAACCCCCTTTCAGGTAGTTGAAAGCAGCTATCAAATCCCCCCCTCACTCTTCTTTTCTGCAGACTAAGCAATCCCAGTTCCCTCAGCCTCACCTCATAAGTCATGTGCTCCAGCCCCCTAATCATTTTTGTTACCCTCCGCTGGACTCTCCAATTTTTCCACACCCTTCTTGTAGTGTGGGGCCCAAAACTGGACACAGTACTCCAGATGAAGAGATTAAGCGCAAGAGAAAAATTAATAAAAAGTGTAGATCCTCTACTTAGTGGGGAAGGAGAGCAGCTCTCCGAGAACTAATCACTGATGACATCAAGAAAGCTGAAGTGCTTAATGTCTATTTTACTTCAGACTTTACTAAAAAGGTTAATGATGACCAGATACTCACACATAATTAATACCGACAACCAGAGGGAAGGAATGCAAGTTTAAAATAGGAAAAGAACAGGTTAAAGAATATTTAGATAAGTTAGATGTGTTCAAGTCAGCAGGGCCTGATGAAATTCATCCTAGGGTACTTAAGGAACTAGCTGAAGCAATCTCAGAGCAGTTAGCAATTATCTTTGAGAACTCCTGGAGGATGGGAGAGGTCCCAGAAGACTGGAAAAGGGCAAACATGTTCCCCTTTTTAAAGACAGGTACTAAGGAAGACCCGGGGAATTAAAAAACAGACAGCCTAACTTCAATACCTGGAAAGATACTGGAGTAAATTATTAAACAATCAATTTGTAAGCATCTGGAGGATAATAGGGTTATAAGGAATAGCCAGCATGGATTGTCAAGAACAAACCATGCCAAACCAAGTTAGTTTCTTTCTTTGATAGGATTACTGGCCTAGTGGATGGTGGCGAAGCAGTAGATGTGATATACTTTGATTTTAGTAAGGCTTTTGCACCGATCCGCAAGACAATCTCATAAGCAAACTAGGGAAATGTGGTCTCAATGAAGTTACTGTAAGGTGGGTGTATAACCGGCTGAGAGATCATACTCAAAAAGAGTAGTTATCAATGGTCTGCTGTCAAGTTGGGTGAACGTACTTAGTGGGGTCCCACAGGGGTCAATCCCGGGTCCAGTACGATATAATATTTTCATTAATGACTTGGAGTATAGAGTATATTTTTTAAATGTGCAGCTGACAGAAAACTGGGAGTGGTTGCACACACTTTGAAGGACAAGTTTAAAATTCAAAATGACCTTGACAAATTGTAGAATTGGTCTGAATGCAACAAGATGAAATTCACTAAAGACAAGTACAAAGTACTTCACTTAGGAAGGAAAAATAAAATGCACAACTACGAAATGGAGAGTAACTGTCTAGATGGTAGTACTGCTGAAAATGATCTGGGGGGTTACAGTGGACCACAAACCGAATACGAGTCATCAGTGTGATGCAGCTGCAAAAAAGGCTAATATGATTCTGGGGTGTATTAATAGGAGTATTGTATGTAAGACACAGGAGGTAATTGTTTGTGCTACTTGGCACTGGTGAGGCCCAGTGCCGGCGCTAGGCATAAGCAGACTAAGCAATTGCTTAGGGCCCCAAGCGGCTTAAGCAGGGCCCATATTCACTTTTGTAGTATGTGTTTGGGGGGCCAAAAATATTCCTGTTTAGGGCCCCCAATGGGCTAACACTGCCTCTGGTGAGGCCCCAACTGGAGTACCATGTCCAATTTTGGGCACCACAATTTGGGAAGGATGTGAACAAATTGGAAAGAGTCCAGAAGAGAGCAACAAAAATGATAAAAGATTTAGAAAATCTATGAGGAAAGGTTGAAAAAACTGGTCATGTTTAGTTTTGAGAAAAGAAGACTGAGGGGCAGCCTGATATCAGTCTTCCAATATCTTAAGGGCTGTTATAAAGAGGACGGTGATCAATTGTTCTCCACGTCCACTAAAGGTAGGGCAAAAAGTAATGGGCTTAATCGGCAGCCAGGGAGATTTAGGTTAGATGCCAAGAAAAACTTTCTAACTAAAGGGTAGTTAAGCTCTGGATTAGGCTTCCAAGGGACATCGTGGAGTCCCTATTAATGGAAGCTTTTAAAAACAATATGGACAAGCACCTGTCAGGATTGGTCTAGCTTTACTTGGTCCTGGTGCAGCAAAAGGGGCTGGACTTGACTTCTCGAGGTCCCTTCCAGCTCTACATTTCTATGATTCTATAACACTTCCCAAGTATTTTACAGTTGCTGCCTGCTTGATGTCCCATCCAGACAGGTTAATATTGCACTGGACACTTGAAAGATTTGGACACTCATATAGCAGCAGCTACTACCTTGTTCCAGGCCCTTCAGCAGCCTCTGAGGAGATGTCAGGACACCAAGCTCACCATGAAGCTCCAGATCTAAGAACCATAGTTACACCAACTCTATGATACAGAAATGAAATGCATGCATTGAGGAAGGTTCAAAAACACTGGATTGATGTTTTAGATTCTCATTGTTTTTGTTAGCTGCTCCATATGAAGTGGCAGGACAAGATCAGAAATGAGATTATTATAAGATGAACCCAGCAACCATCTACATCAGTACTGATTGAGGTTCGGCAGCTTTTCTGGTATGGACATATTATTAAAATGGAAAACCAATGAATTCCAAAGCATGTACATCAAGGACTGTCGCTGCACAGGTGGCAATCACACGGGCATCAAAAGCTTCGGCAGCGTAACAATATTGCCAGTGATGGACAAACTGAATATACAACCAGACCACCTCATGAGACCACGTCCCTTTGGGATTTGCCATGATGATGATGATTAGGCAGGTAGTTAATAGACTGAAAGTGGGATAAGGAGCTTTTCACCTTTAAGTCACTACTGGTTCAAATCCTGTCCAGACTGACAGCCACATAGTCAGTACCATCTGGATGACTCTTTTGCACCCTACATAAAATGAATTGGTTGCCGCAATGTAACTGATATTTAACTAAAGCCATCCTCAGTGTTTGCAATGTGGTATCCTAGCTGGTAGTTTCAGCAGGAAAGTGAAAGCCTGATTGGATATGGACACTGAAGTTCTATCTCTCCTATAGAACTGGTCTCTCAAAAAGGGACAGGGTTGAAAAGTTTACATGGCTGCTACTTGTGCTGTATCTGTTTGGTGGACAGTATAGCTCAGTCTCTAGTCATACTTATAAAAAACTTAAGTGCTCATGAAAATCTCCCCTATTGATCCCAGTATCATCTACGAAACTGGAAACCATGCAGCTCCTTCCTTTTCAAAGTCATTTATGTTTGTTAAAGAAAAACAGGATCCATGCAGGTTTTCTTAAGAAAGAACAGATCTAGCTGGCAAATTATAGAAATAGAGAAAGAAAATCCAAGAAAGAAAGGAGAGTCAAAGAAAGTTTGCCTAGCTGATTATAAAAAGCATCTCCATGTTGCCTTTAAGCCTACAATACGAAGCACTGCTTAACATACCTGAAAATCTTACACAGCAGGAAGCCCTTTTTGGCCCACAAACCCCAAGACAAATTGCTTTCAACCTGCCACCTCAGTGGTAAACCACATGATCAAGATTATCTGTTTCGCTCTTGTGCCAGGAGGTTTGTCCCTTCTGTGTCACAAGCCCCTTACCTAATAACCTTGTTTGACTGGACATCTTATACTAAAGATCTTTTTTCATTGTCAAGCATATATGCATGTTTTAAAAAGATATTACCACCAAAACCAGTTTAATCAGACTCCTGTATCCTCCTATCCTGAAACAGGCATGGACCCCAGGTTGTATATTCTTCAAAAGGCCATTTCCAAACAGGTCCTCTTAAGTGCATATTCCCTCCCCTCAAAAACAAGAATTATCTTTCCTTCACCTTGACAGCCAGTTGAAATGAACACCTCGCAAACAAGTCTTTGTTACTAGAAGATCAGACAGTCCCTTTCAGGTCATTAGTAAAACAATACATAAAACGTGGATTTTGCTCACCCTTGGCTGTAAAGATCAAACTGGCTCATATGTTTAGTACAAAACTATGACTAGTATTTACAGACACAGAGATCTATTTCAAAGCCTTAGCCAATTTAAACTACAGGGAGAAATTTAGGAAGGCAGAATGTACTTATCCAAGTACTAACCTGGCCAGGAGATTGGGGTTAACCCACCTCTGCTCTTGCAAAAACTGACATCAGAACTTAAGTGCTCAAGACCTCCATCTTAGATCTCCTCTAACAGGGAATACTGTGCTGTGCTGCTAAAAGCACTGTCTAATACCACACCATGGCATTTTCTTATGCAGCAGCACTGAAACAGAGTAGCAGCTACTTAATAAGCTACACCTTTTTCAATACCTATGCATTCCTTGGACTAGAATCTTCCAAGTACTGACACTACCTGTCAAAGGGTGTTTGGTCCTTTAAGGAGAGTTGGGACCAAGTTAATAAGGAGAAGAGAACAGACAGACTCTCCTTGACTTCCAGGCAGATGGCCTGCAGATAAATTAAACTTAAGCCCTGTATGACATTCTGTTCAAGACACCCAGAACTGTAAGCCACTGTGTTATCCCTCTGCCTTAGCAAGAGTGAGTTTTATAGGAGATTAGACTGTGTGTCATGTTCCCAGTCACATCTGTCTTCCCAGCAAACTCCTTGAGACTCTGCCAATCCAAACATTGCCTTGCAGGCAATCAGTGAACCCCAGTTTCCAAGATCCCCAGAGCCATCTCCTTGTGGTGTCCAGTCCCTCGCATTGGACACTCACAGAAATTATTAAGTCTGTACCTCCAAAGAGACAGTGTACACACCAGCCTGTTAGGTTAGCTGAGGACTCATTTTATATTTCAATATAATAGCACTGAAATGGTTTCTAGTAAAACTAAGAATATGTTTATTAACAAAGAACAGAGATTGTTATACTAAGCAGGAGATAAAGAGATAAGTATGGTTAAAAACAAAACACGCTTTTTCTAATGACTGAACTTAATTCTTGGAAGTTACATCTTTGCTGAAAACAGCTTCTAATTTACAGCAAGTTATCAGCAACTCCCGCCCCTCAAGCCAAGAGAATATAACTTTCACAGGCTCAGAGGGTGCTCTTCCCTATGTCTCCTAAGTGACAGATTTTGCTCCCCTTTATATTTTCCAAAGTCCACTGTCCCTGTCTCAAAAGCCAGGAAAGCCAGGAAGACTTCCTGGGGGTGCAGCAGACTCAAACCCCCAGTGGACTCACTAAATTCTCTCCTCTGTTGCTTGTTAGCTTAATTGCTTTGTTTATCTTATATATAAATGTACTTTCACTGTTTGCCTGTAATCAAGCCAGTCAGACAGGTGAATCCACGTTGCTTTGTCTAGCACAGGCCTGATTTATGCACTGCCTCCCAAGCACATTTTAATCACACAAATATAACTGGGGCCCTACCAAATTCACGGCCATGAAAAACGCATCACGGACCGTGAAATCTGGTCTTCCCGCCCCGTGAAATCTGGTCTTTTGTGTGCTTTTACCCTATACTGTACAGTTTTTATGGGCGAGACCAGCGTTTCTCAAATGGGGGTCCTGACCCAAAAGGGAATTGCAGGAGGGTCACGAGGTTATTTAAAGGGGGGTAGCAGTATTGCCACCCTTATTTCTGTGCTGTCTTCAGAGCTGGGTGGCCAGAGAACAGCTTTTGGCCGGGCGCTCAACTCTAAAGACACTCCATCAGCAGCAGTGAAGAAGTAAGGGTGGCATGGTATGGTATTGCCACCCTTACTTCTCTGCTGCTGCCTTCAGAGCTGAGCAGCTGGAGAGCGGCGGCTGCTGCTGGAGGGCCCAGCTCTGCAGGCAGCAGCGCAGAAGGGTGGCAATACCATACCATGCCACCCTTACTTCTGCGCTGCTGCTGGCAGCGGCTTTGCCTTCAGAGCTGGGATCCCAGCCAGCAACTGCTACTTTCCAACTGCCCAGCCCTGAAGGCAGTACCGCCACCAGTAGCAGCGCAGAAGTAAAGGTAGCAGCACTGTGACCCCCACACACAACAACCTTGCGACTCCTCCAACCTCTCCTACAATTACAACACCATAAAATTTCAGATTTAAATAGCTGAAATAATGAAATTTATGATTTTTTAAATCCTATGACCGTGAAATTGATCAAAATGGACTGTGGATTTGGTAGGGTCCTATATATAACTTACACACATCATACAATGATTTTTGGGTCCAGCATGTGATCAGTTTTCACATGAGACCTTATATGACACCTTTTAGATACATATGACAACAGTGCATTGGGGGTAGTGAGTGAGTCCGACCTGATATGAGTTACAGTATTGAGGGCCCTCTACTAGTTGGCACTGAGGGGCTCTTAGGGGCACACCCTTAACAGAAAAAAATGGAATAATGTGGCTGGACAGTCTTCTTTGGTGTACCGGCCAGTGAGAGAGCCCACCAGCTTATATTATCAAGCCCTGTTAACTTATGAGTATTGACTGTATTCATAGTAGAAGCTAAAATAGCTAAAAAAAAAAAAGGCTGAAGGCTTTATAGGATACTATGTACAAAAATACCTACCATACTATTTATACTTGCAGAGGTAGGATAGACTCTGTCATGACATATGTTGTATGTTCTCTACATTCAAGCTGGCACAATGGTTCTGTGAAGAACTGTTCTATTCTGTTATACCACCTGCTTTGGAGAATCCAGACTCCCAACAGAACCTAGTTCTGCAGGGTAAGTCAGCATTTCTCTCCAGTTCCAAGCAGGAAGTGTGTGTGTTCTCATTCCTGCATGGATGAGATTTAGTTATTTTTTAAACTATTTGTACATAGTTAATTTTGAAGTAACAACTGGCTACACAAGCTGATGTGGAACTCAGCAGCAGACTTGACCCTGAAACTTCATGTCAGACAGTCTGCCCCCAGCACCTGGTGCTACTGAAGGCAATGAAAATTACTCAAGGAGCTCTCGGGAGCTAATAAAGGGAAATAAAAGGGTTTTTAAATGTTTAGACATGCAACTGTGCCAAACAAAAAAGCCTATACTGCTATCCTTGCAAGCCCAACTCCCATAGACATAAAAATGTGCTTTTTTTTTTTCCAGCAGCATGTTTAACCTTGGAGCTGTCAAGCTCCATCATGAATAATGAGCCATGACAACACTCGAAGCGATCCATGGAGAACAGACCAATTTCTACTATATGCTATGTAAGGCAAAATGCTGTTATCACATTCCCAGGGCATTATACCTGCTTGGAAAAAATACAGTAATGTGGCCATCAAGAGGAGACTGTAAGTAAATACAGAAACAAATGAGACATTTCATTATTTTTAACCACATAGATTGTAAAGCAGGTAATAAAAGGTGTAATAAATCCTAATATTTTACATTTTATATTTAAAATTAAACAGGGAGCAGGGGTGATCCATCTAACTGAACATGCATTTGACAAAGAAATACCACAGGGGGAAGTATGTGTGTTAGAAACACATCTGTGTACAAGGGAAGGTACACTACGTAAAAAGGCTTGGCACTATTATATATGTAGCATTGTGCTAGAACCTCTATGTTTATTGAAAATAATACTAAAAGATATTCACATGTACTGTTTCAAATTTGTGGAGAATTGTGGCTGCACAAACATCCATTAAAGCTAAAGTGAGTTTCATGGCTATACCACCATCTACTGCTTTGAATATTTAGGGTTTACTGTTAATTTCCACTTTCAAGTATCTTGACATTCACTAGAGGGAATCAAGGGCAAGCACTTTCCTTTTGTATCACCATTAACAATATATGTTTATATAATACTTTTTTGTCTGTGGTAACAGTAGTAGATAAAAACACAAAGGAGAATAGAGTGCTTTTGAACAGAAAAGTCATTTCACCTCCCAGCAGCATAGATCTCATTAAATTTACATTTTAATTTCCATAATTTGTCAAAAACTCTAGTAATTAAAGGGGTGGAAAAGTAGAAAAGAGAGGAGGTGTCAAAAGCAAGATTTTGCAATTATTTGGTCCTTCAGTCTCATTTTAGCATCTTTTTCTATAAAATTCAATTAATTGTGCCTGTTTCCTCAAATAACTTCTGCTCATTTTTTAAATAAAAGATTGGCTTTTTTCTGTTCCATATACAATCACTGTATGTTTTCCTTGGCTGTCACTATATGGTCTTATTTACAGAAGAAAAACTGCATGATTCTAAAGCCTAGAGTACAGACCTATAGTCCCAGGCCTTTAGAATTCCTTCTGTACTGTAGAGAATTTCCTTCCATTGTATTCCTTTAAAAAAAAAGAATCCCTTCTTGCAGGATGAGAGGAATTTTAAAGGGTGAGCACCATAAGTTTGAAAATCTGTTGTTTTAGCAATAGTCTATTAGTGCAGCTGAAGAGGATTCAATAATCCTAAAAAGAGTGATAACATTTGCAGTTATGCAAACCATAACAATTATGGCAGTAATCATATTTCATATTTCAGGGTATACGTTGATCACCTGCCCACATCCTTCATTCTCTCTCTCACACACACACGCACGCACGCCCATATGGCATTGCACAGCTAACTGCACTATACCGCAGTTTCTCCTTCCTTTGAAAATCCCCAGACTAGATGGACCAGCAGTGGTCTAACTCTATGTGGCAAATATTACAGGCTATTTAATACACTTGAATGGCAGTTCTGCTTTTGACTAGAAAAGTCACTACATGCACAAAGAAAACCCCAAAATTCCAAAGATATATTTTTATTTTTATTAAAACATAGTATACCTTCAAAGCACTGTATGCATTGTTTCAGTTTTTCTCCCTTTCATACCTATATACCTATTTACATTTTTACATCACATTTCTAGTAATAGATGTTCAGTATCTCCATCCCTTTCTAACAATATGCATGAAAAAAATAGATTTCAGACACTGTAGACAGAAACTGGCACTAAATAAATCTGTCAGCTCTTTGATAAGTTTTAAAACTTAACTTTTCACCAGGTATGACTTTGCTACTCTCAGTAGGATACAAAGTAGTTTCTAAAAGCAAAACTGAAAGAACACCACCTCACAAAAAGAAAGAGAGGTCACGGTTCTAATTCTTCTTGCTACACCATACATTCTCAATCAGAGTCTTTCCCTTGAGATGAGCAATGTGCATTTCACAAAGAAAAAACTAGAGAAGTCAGCTCAGATGTTAGGAAAATGATAAAAAGTAGTCATAAAAATTGGCTGAATATTGCATCAGAAGAGGAACAAAGACCCACAAGAGATAAAGTAGGTCAAGAACGCACAAGTTAGGAAGTGCTAGAATTAAGTATGCATAGGTATGCATTTTGTTATAGGGTAAAATTTAAAACAAAACAAAACACCTAAGTGACTTAGGTGTAAGTTTCATTTTCAAAAGTAACTTAGGCACTGAATAGTCTAAGTCTGATTGAAAGTCAATGAGATTTAGGTTCCTAAGTGTCTAAGTCACTAAGTAACTTTTAAAATGGAATAGGAACTCTGAGAATTTTACCCACAGACTTCAATTACATGATTACATATTTTTTCCACAGAGCCTATCCCTCATTCATTGCACAGAATGGATAGTAAATGAGGCAATGTTGTGCAGTGAAGGAAACAGTTGTCTGCAGAACCCCTGCCTCATTTGTAATCCTCAATTGCAGCAGAAGTTGGAAAGTGGGTAATAAATTAAACAGGTAGAAATTGTGATTTTCTGCAGCTCATAGTTTAGTCAACTCTGGACCCAATTTCATAGGGACATAAAAAAGTACCCTCTTTACCAAAGACTATCTCCCTCCCACTTCAAACCCTAAAAATGAAAAAAAAAAAAATGACAAAATTACCTGACAGTACCCTATGCTTATTACAGCAGAACAAAAGTTCAGTTATAATTAAGTTTCAGACCAGCTTTCTGTTTAAAGCTCAACTCTTCTAAGTGCTTTAAAACCTATGTGGTTACTCACTGCCTTGAAATTTGGTGTGCCTCATGGAAGCGCAGTGGTCTATTAGTGATACACATTTGGAGCCATTTGACCAAGCGGTTTTTGAGATACAGCACTTGAAAAAAAAACAGCTTTTTTTTAAATTGACAGATTCTGGCAACCTCTTTTTGCTAAGATAGAGATCAAACCAGGGTTCAGATCATCACACCAGGGAGTCCAACGCTCGGGCGTTACTCCAACAGTGTGCATGGCCCTCTGGGAAAAATCAAATTAAATTGTTATTTCAAAATGTTTGTTTCTCCGGTTAGGCACATAACGGATTACACTGACCATGTATGGACAGAGAAGTTAACAGGACTGTTAGCCTTCAAAGTTTCACACCAGTTGGATACTGAAGGAGATAAGTAGTAGTCCTTGGAACCTGACCCAGTCACTGTCAGTCTGAGTCCCACTTTGGGCAGAATGTTGGAAAAGGCTGGATGCCATATTGCTAAAATCTGTTTCTGTCAGAGGTTAGGGTTTTGTTTGGGGGGAGGGAGGGAAGGGATTAAATCAAAGTATTTTTGTAAAAGAAATTAGACGTGAATGCTTGCTGGAAGAGGAAGAGTGAAGGGCAAGACAGGGGAAGGGAGTTGGGGCTTCATCAAGGGGAGGGGAATAAATGGAGATGGACGGTAGGGGATGGACATTGGGAAGCTGACATGGGGGTGAGTAGCAGGAGCTGGGCCTTTCTTCTTACTCCCCATGAGAGCTGGAATCTGGGGGGGGCTTGCCTCTCCAGGGGTGTCTGAGCCCCACTCTCTGCCCCCATATGTGCACCAGGATCTGCCCATAACATGTGCAGCCCTCCATTAAGTTGCTGCTTATGATACATGTGTGTAGCAGCATAGAGCAGGAGACAGCAAAAAGCAACTTCTTATATGTTGATGGCTTCTGCAGTGCCAACTAATGACTTAATGGGATGGAAAGGGAAGCTGGAAATGTTAGTGAGAAGTGGGGAGGCTACATGTTGCAGGAAATGGTATGGCAGTGTGGAGGGGAAAACGCGACAGACACCAATCTTCTCTCACACGCTTAAAGTTGGTGGAACAACTTTGTAATTAAAATGTCGTGGTTTTGGGACACAGACAATGGATGAGATTTCTCTCATCAGCCCTGTTAGCAGCTACAAATTGGAAACAGTTCAAAGCACGACCATTATCCCCATTCCACTATAACAAAATGTACAGAAGGAGGGAGGAGCACTGAGGAATCAAATAGCAACCATGTGCCTAGTGCAAAGACCACTGGACTGGGACTGTTCCTAGCTCTGCCTCTGGCCTGCTGAGCGACCTTGGGCAAATCACTTCACCTCTCTCTCACACCCATCCGTAAAATGGGGATAATAAAGTTCTTTGAGATCTAGTGATGAAAAGCACTATACAAAAGCTAGGTCTTTTGATTATAAACTAGATACAGTAGCGTATCAGCCGCAACTCTAGGTAACAACTACAACTGCCTTAACGACCTCTAACTTTGACCAACAAGCATGTTCCTTGGTTTAAAAAAAAAAAAAAACCACAGGAAATTAAATGGCAAAACACATAATTAGTGCAGAGTTAAGGTTGCCTGGCGAAAGCCCACGCCCTTTCAGAACATCAAGTTCATCCAAACTCAAACTTCTGAAATCCAGACAATATAGAGTTAAGGTAAACACGCCCACAACCTTAACTCTGCCCTCTTTGAGCAATTCCCCACAATGCCCATAGCATGCACTCTCCCACTCTGCCTTTTCACTGTAATGGACAGGCATTACCTAAACGGCCCATACACTGAAACACTGAGCCTACTCCCAAGAGAATACCATATCTGTAAAATTTAACAACCAGTTCATACCCTTTACAACCCCTTCACACTTGCACACAGGATATCAACTTAACCTACACTTTGCCCTTTCTATCATTAAATCCCCAGACTGTTCTCATATCCCAACTCACTACTGACAATACCCATGGCATGAAGACCCCAGTGCCCTGCTAACGACCCAACCTACACAATTCTGTACTGAAATGATGCATACTGGAGGCTCAAGATACACAAGCACCTCTTTCCTTTGATAGCACACATTGGGGGACTCAGACCCAGATCTCCTCATATCACAAACACAGCTCTAGCATGCCCATCAAACTAATCCCCAGATCTCCGTATATACAATCACAGCTCTTCCAACTTATTCCTCCTCCATTCAGTGCAGCTACGCCTTACCCAATGAATGCAGCGGGAATGATGCAGATAATTCCCAGTGGCTATTGGCAGCTTCACAGGGGCAGAGTTAAGCATTTATTTTAACTCTATTTCCTGATTTTCAAAATTTTGAGTTTTGCTGAACTCTGTGTTCTGGAAGGGCATGAGCTATCACTGGGTAACCTGTGTTAAAGTTTTTTTCATTTAATTACACATGCACACATGCTCAGATGTACATACAACACATTATACAACATTTATAAAGCACTTAAGTTGACAAGCATTTCTTAAATATAGAGTATTCACCAGCAGCTGTATCTTCTCAGACAATAACCATGCATACTGCAATCTTAGATTATTTTACTTGAGATTATTTGATTCAATTTGGTGGATATTCAGCTTGTTCTTCAAGTTGGCACAATTTACATTTATAAGAGCTGGTGTTGCAACTTGTGTTCTAAAGTTGCTGACCTCACTTCTTCTATTTATGAACTCCACTGCACTGTGGTGACTAATTGTGGTGAACAAAAAATTATGCTTCATCAGCAATCAGTACCTTGCCCCATTTAAGTCTTTCATTCATTTTTGTATTTTTAAGTCATGCTGTTTAAAGGTATCTGATCCAGATGGTGGATACTTGCCTTGTGAGGTGGCTCAATATAATAAACTGCTGCATTGCTTCTTGTACTACCTGCTGCTGTCCTACTTCTTTCTTTAATTTCTATACCTCATTGTACTGCATAATAAATAATACAATCACATGCTCACTGAACTTTTGTCACCATTACCCAACCACGGTCGTGTAGCAATTGTAAAACAAAATTAAAAAGAGAAAGAAAATAGACTGAAACTGGTATGAAAACAATAATGAAAAAAGTCTCACCTTTATCATAGTCATCTTCCCCTATTGCTTTTTCTTGAAGCCTCTGAAGCCTTAACATTAAGGATTTTATCTGTATCAATACAAAAATGTAAGTTTAACTACAACAATAGGTACTCGTGAGTGGGTTTGGGTGCTTTTTTTTTCCTCCCTACAACAGAAGTCTGCTCGGGTCTAATTTTTAAGCCCAACCTGGACCCAAACTAGACCGAAGCCCACCTGATCCAACCTGACCCCAGGAAGGTTGAGTTGTTTTCCAGATTGACATTTAACCCTTTCCCCTGAACCAGTGCAGCCACCGCCTACTTCCTGTGTGGTCAGTGCGGCTGCATCCATTTTTCCCCATTCCTAATGGCCACCACCCCTTATGTGGTCTGCAGAGAGGTGCTGCAACTCCTTTGGTCACTCGCTCCACAGCGCACACAGCGCAGCAAGGTGGCGACAGCCAGCAGGAGCAGGACATGCAACTGCTGAAGCACCATTCCTACAAGCAGAAGGAGAGCTGACCTGACTCAGAAAGGTTTGAGTTGTTTTCTGACCCAACCCTGACTTTTTGATTAAGCTTAATATCATTTTACACTTTACAGGCACTTATCCTAAATTAATACAGCCACACTGTTGTTCCACACCTGAAACCAAAGTAATCGTTCTTAGTGAGCAAATACGAAAGCTGCAAAAGCAGCATTATTGTGAACCTGATTTCTGGCCATCTTCAGTCCCACATTTAATCCACGGTACAAAATTAATCTAGCAGGAACTTGTGAGACTTGGTCAGGCTACGTATGTATTCAAGTGAGTTGACCATACCCCTTGACTTGTAAGCCTTGTTCCAAAATGCCCCTCAAGGTGCTACATAGGGAAGACCTGCAGAGCAATGTCTACATGGATCTAGTTTCTTCAAAACTGGGACAACAATAACCCCCGTGTGGGCCTCTGGTTTCAACTGCACAACCCATGCCAGAATTTGGCCCCTCACACACTTATACCAGTCACTTCATCCATCAACAAAATACAGCCACTTCTGGGAGGAAGTGGCAGCTGTTTGATACAGAAACACCACAGTTTATTAGGAAAGGAAATGAAGATTACTGTATTCTGCTGAAATTGCAATTTTAACCATTACAAGAAAGATTAAAATTGGTTATTTTAAGAAGGAAATTGGGAAAAGGAAACAGAGTAGTGGTTCTCTCTCATTTCTAACCACGCACTATGCTGCTGTAAATCCATATAAAGAAATGCCACAAAGCCACAAAAGCCAGACATTTCCTGTCTTCTGCAACAGCTCAGTGATTGATTTGTCTAAAAATCCACAGCACCAAATGAACATGAACAAACAGTGTGATTACCAACCTTTAATGTACTACGGTTGCCAACCAAGCAGTCCAATAGCACCGGTTCATATTTCCTCATCAGGGTGTCCCAGTTGTGATCACTAACAGTAAAGCTACTTTCATAGCCTGAGGTAACAGAAGAACCAGCAGATGCTGCATCTGAGGAATCTGTGGAACATGAAAATGCTGCATCTGTATCCAAAAGAGATACCATCTCACAATCCTGCAATTTATCTTTCACTATGGTCTCTCGTGCACACTGATAATCCTCACCATGCCTACAAAAGGAAGATGAAGCCCCTACATCTTTATGTGAACTTCTTAGTCTCTCCCCTGGTTCATGTAAATTAACATTTTCTATTTGTCCTGTTGCATTTCTTTGCAGTGTGTGTTCCGTTGCCCTGCCATCTGACTGGCCTTCAGTGTCACTTTTTTCAAAACTTGAGTTCAGTGAGAGCTGAATGAAGCTGAAACTTGAATTAAAGCTATCCCAAGTACTGGACGAGTAAGAAGTGACTTCTTTGTTGTTATATACACAGTTATTGTTCACTTCCTTCTGATCCAAAGTGTATATTTTCTGTGGCTCCTTTACTCTAGCACCGTGGATTGTCTTCCACGTAGTTGCTAGTAGATTAGTCTGCCATGTATCTGAACTGCACACGGGTGAAAAGTCTCTTTTACATGTGGCAGCTGCACGACAAACCGGAAGAATTACATTTTCTGATGGCTGAATCCTGAGATCTGACAGATTTCTGAGGCTTCCTGTCATATTTCCAGCAGTGGTCGATGTTGTTACCACAGTAGTGGTAACTATGGTACTGTTTACAGATGAATTACAATGTAAGAATTCAAAGTCATTTTTGCATAGTCTGTGCAGAGAGCAGTTCTTGAAGTCTTCACAATGCTTTCTGCCATGTTCAAGCCCCTTTGGGTTGAATGGCTTGCAGTGAGCAGGAGGCTGAAACTCTATCTGTTGTGGAGCTTGTGGTCTCATGTATCCTGGTCTCTTTGCCAACTTCTTTTTATGAAAAGAGACAGGAGGCAGTGAATGTCCCTGACCATCTGAAAAAAGAAAAGAAAATGTCTTTAAAATGTTTGTGTGATTTTTCTAGACTTAAACTACTGTAGCATCTGAAAGTAATTACCTCAGAACATTCAAACAGAACACTGATTTCTTTTTAAACACACAGAAATTGACAATACTGTAGAATGGGTATCTAAAGGGGGAAAGAGGGTTCGGTTATCATTCTGTTGGCCTGGCATCAGCTCTCTGATCTGGGATGATTTGCACATGTATATGTACGAACAGGCAACTGTGTGCTCAAAATACACATTTGAGTATCTTGTATAGCACTGAGCTCACATTTACAAAAGAACAAATCTGAATATGTAAAATAAATACTTGCACAGCAATTTTGCATTTTACATACACCTTTTGCTCCCACTCAGTTACTTAAGTTCACATGCATATTTTACAAGGATAACTTGGTCTTCTATTTTTTTAATTTTCTCCCTAAAAATTCAAGCATATATTATTGTGACATTGCACTCCATAATGTTTTGTGGAAATATGCTTTTGAGTGTGAATATGATGTAACTGGAATATGCTTTATGCAAAAGGTCTCTTATAAGGCATCATTACAAAGGTTATAACCTACTGAATATATTCCTCCTATTTGTATGCATGTATCATTCTTGTATCTGAAGCTAGAAATATGAAGTATAACTCTGAGGTCCTATCGTAATTATGCAGTGTGGGCCATTAATGGTGGTTTAGAATCTTGATGGCTCCCATTAACTGGACAATTGGTTATAGATGGTTTATTTACCTGCAAGCCTTCCTGTATAGGTGTGAGCTAGCCTGTGGGTAATGAAGAATGAGGTCTCACAGGACATGTGTCCATTTCACATGATACTGGAATCCATCTTAAATCTGGTACTTTTCCATTTAGAAAGAGAGGTGGGGACCCAGAGAGACAAAAGATTCCCACCTTGTGTCACAGCTGTAAAAAGGGGGTGGAGCAGAACAAAGGGAACTTCCAGTCATGAGAAAACCCCTAGTGATGGAGATAAAGTGAAAACAGCTCTGCAGGTAACCTAAGTCTGCAGCTTTGGGGGGGATGGACCAGACCTAGGTCTGTGTTGCAGCAGGCTAACATGTCTGGCTCAAAAAGGCAGGGTTCTGGAGTCCCAAGCTGGCAGGGAAAACGGGCTCAGAGGTAATTCCAGCACGTCAAGTGACAGTCCCAAGGGGGTCTCTGTGACCAAACCTGTAACAATTATTACACTGTGGCATGTGTAAATGTTATTCTAAAGTGAAAAAATCCTAAAGTCTAACTTTATTTACAGTTAAAAATGTAGACAATACTGTATGTACCAAAAATATCAAATCAAGTACTTTCCATTATAATAATAAAGTAACAAAGGCTAATTTTGGGAGACAGATGGTCCTCCACACAGTGCTCAACTGCCATATTGTGTCATTAAGATTATTACTGCAATATATCATTAAGAAGAGATCCCCACAATTCAATGGCACACAGAGTTGAGTTCTAAACCATCTGAGACACAGACACACACACACAAATCAAAAAGGGAAAACAAAATAATTCTGTTCTCAAATCAGTAGTTTCTGATTCTACCTAATAATTTTGCTTCATTTTTCTTTGTATCCTTAACGTATAAATAGCTTTTCATTTTTAAAAAATCAGGTGCACCAAAGTAGAAAAGAATTTACCATTTGGGGTCTACATTTTTTTAGATTTTGTGTGAATTTCAGTGCTTGTGAGAGATGCAGATGGACTGTGCAAAAATCCTATACAGAACAAGCAGTGGCAATGGAAGCTTTCCATCCACTATTTCATTATGTGCTACAACTATAGACTGGAATGGCCTCTCTTCTAGAATACCTTTTCAAAAAGCTCTGTTCATTCCTTGGGTTATGGTCTTGGGCATAGCACAGCATCGATCTATGTTCCTGGGCAAAAATATACTGATTGACTGATTAACACTGACACCTGACCTTCTCAGATCGCAAGAGCCACTAGAATAAGATGAGTTTTGGCTCTGATTTCTCTTAAGATGCTGAAGATTTCAGATAAAGGATCTTTTGGCCAGTTTAACAATATAAGTTAGAGAGACCATCCACATCTTAATACAGAGTGTAACATTCTATACCTTGGGGGAGCATCCTGTAACCCCCTATTCCTCATTTTTATATAATCATGATCTTACATATAAAGCATGCCTTGTAAGGTATCAGGGGAAAGGTTATGATCTGCTGAAAGTCATTTCTCTATCCATATATGTATATCTTTAACGCATATGAAGTTATGAGAATTGTGTTGTATGGTTGTCACTAAAACATGTTGTAAGTTGGACAATCAGCCAGATATTAGCTCCCCAGAGGCAACAGCAAGGGAAGTAACCAACACCTGGGCAGGGTGTCAAACAACCCAATAACCACCATTGTCCAGCAAGGGAGCTACAATTCAGTGACTCACTTGCATGAGGCCACACCAAGGGAATTGCTCAACCTTGCTTGGAGACTCAGCAATGCCACCAGACATGCCTGGACTTGTGTTCCCCAAGCACATAGGACTGAGAGTATAAAACAGATACAGAGACCACATGCTGGGCCTTTCTCCTTCACCCTTCTACGCTGCAAGCAACAAGGACATTCTGAAGACTCCAAATGAGGGGACTGGCCCAGATTTCCAGGGTGAAATCTGTGTACTATGAACTGCAATATCCAGTGGGGTAAGAAAAACTGCTTAATCTAGATGTTGCCCAGTCTACTAGGGTTGAGTGTTTAGACTGTGCGCTTATATTTTATTTTCTTTCAGTAACTATCTCTGACTTTTTGCCTATCACTTAATATCACTTAAAAAATCTATCTTTTGTAGTCATTAAATTTGTTTTACTGTTTATCTTACCAGTGAGTTTGTATGAAGTATGCTGTAAAATTGCTCAGGTTCTCAAAGGCTGGTGTACATCCACTTTCAATTGATGAATTGGTGAACCAATTAATAAATTTACAGTGCCCATCTTGAGCAGTTCAAGACAGTATATTCCTGAGGTACAGTTCTGGGAGCTGGCGGGGATTCGGCTGGTGCCTTTCTCTGTGTGATTCATGAATGCCTCTGAGAACATTCATGCAATCTAGCTGGGTGTGGGGCTCCACATGCGGTTGTGCTGAGTGATAACACCTGGAGGGGCTTGCTGCTGATCACTAGCAAGGTATTGTGAGAGACAACCCAGGCTGGAGAGGGTTCGGGGGCACAGCGGTCCCACGGTCTCAGGCTACACCCGAGGGATTCCGTCACATTGAGTATTGGCTATTTAGATCTAATCACAATCATGTACATTTCTGTAATCCAACTTATTGTAATAAATTTGTATACAAAACATTCTGCAAACTTCACCAACCTCTAACTGAAATCTCACATACACTTCGCTAGAACACTAATAATTATAAATACATAAATATGATCAATAAAGCATGAAAGGTATAATAGCTAAAGCTTTCTGGTAAACTTTTCCAAGAGTTTACTCTAGCTTCTAACTGTCCTTCTTGAAATAGTTTAGTTGAAGATTATCTTAATCATTCTGCACACTCTACAAGGTAAGTATCGTACCATGGGATTGTGGTTCAACTTCCATATTTCACCTCAGAATACTATAAATTAGATTAACTAACTCAATTTTAGTCATTTCCACATTTTCCTCTGCCCAGTAGAAAGAATCATAAACATTAGCAATGAAAAAGGCAACACGTCATGCAGTGAATCACTTCGCCTATTTAGGAAACAGTGAGATGTTCTATTTGCTGTCATCTGGCAAAAAACTGATAACCTAGTGGAATCTGCTCTGGACGTAAGAAGACAAACTAGTAATGAAGAAAGGCTCTTTGGAATTTAGGAAAGGTTTTCTATTTTAAACATCAGATATGGAGATTAATGGACAGTAAAAATCTGTCTCTAGCAAGACAATCCACAATCCAGGAAAAGGTCAGTCAATTCTAAAACTAATTCTTTCCTTTAGAAAAAGAGATGAGAAGCTCAAATGTTATCTCTGGGCAAACCGTATTGAAAGTCTGGAAGAAAATATTTTTCACACTAGTTTGTAACGTAAATTATTCCAAAGTCTGGGAACAGGCCTTGTCACTGGTTTAATTAAAACCAATTTAAAACTGATCTAATTAAACCAGTACAAACCCCAAATGTAGAAACTTAAATCTGTTTACATTTTTGACTGAAGCTAAACTAATATAAAGCAAGGTTTAAACGGCGTTAAGTATGTATCAATTTAACTAAATCAAATTTCTAAATCTATTTTAGTTAAACGGTACAATTTTCTAATATAGACAAGACTTCAGTTGAAGAGGAAAATCAGCTATAAATACAGATCTGCAGATAAAGCTCATACTACAAGTTAAAGAGTTAGGCCTGGTCTACACAACAAAGTCAACCTCATTGTGCATGTGTCTAAATTTAAATAAGTCTCCCACTGAGGCCTTGGCTACGCTTGCGAGTTACAGCGCAATAAAGGTGTCCTGGGGACACTAGCTCACTCCCCGTCCACACTGGCAAGACACGTAGAGTGCTCCGATTCCATGGTTACAGCACTGCTGGTTCTCCACCTCGGCAAGTGGAATAATGTTTGCTGTGCCCCCCCCGGAGGGCCGCGGCGCCAGTGTGGACGCCCTGGTCCTATAATGCGTTCTGATCGGCCTCTAGAAGTAACCCACAATGTCTGTGTTAGTCACTCTGGTCATTACTTTGAACTCTACTGCCCTGCCCTCAGGTGACCAACCGTCAGACCTGCACTTTAAATTCTCTGGGAATTCTGAAAAATCCCTTCCTGTTTGCTCAGCCAGGCATGGAGTGCTATCAATGAATCTTTCCAGGTGACCATGCCTCCACACACCAGGCAAGCCCCAGTATGGAGCAATGGCAAGTTGCTGAACCTCATCAGTGTTTGGGGGGAGGAAGCTCTCCAGTCCCAGCTGCGCTCCAGCCGTAGAAATTACAATACCTTCGGGCAGATATCAAGGGACATGATGGAAAGGGCCCATGACCGGGACACACTGCCGTGCAGGATTAAAGTGAAGGAGCTGCGGAATGCCTACCACAAAGCCCGCGAGGCAAACCGACGCTCTGGTGCTGCCCCCGCGACCTGCCGTTTCTCCAAAGAGCTGGATGTGATGCTTGGGGGCGACCCCACCTCCACTCTAGGGACCACCATGGACACTGCAGAGACCACTGCAACAAGGCAGGAGGAGGAGCAAATCGGGGGCGAGGGTGTGAGGTGAAGGAAGACACCCCAGAATCCCTAGATGCATGCAGCTAGGTGTCGTTCTCAAACCAGGGGGAAGGTAGCCAGTCACGGCAACCGGCACTTGGGGAAGGACAAACACCAGAGGAGATTCCCGGTAAGTGGCTTTTATTTTGGGAACGAAGTTATTTGGTGCTGGCTCTTAGGGCGAGGAGTGTTAGGGCTGCATGCATGCCTATATGGAATAAGATGTTGATGTGCTCTCTCATATCGCGGTAATCGGCCTCAGTGATCTCTTCAAAGATCTCATCCAGAACTTGGGCAACGCGCTTACGCAGGTTTCTCGAGAGAACTACTATGGTCCTTGACCCAGTCAAGCTAACTTGTCCGTGCTACTGTGCCATGAGGGTTGGGGGAACCATTGCTGCACACAGGCAAGCTGCATATGGGCCAGGGCAGAAGCCGCATTGCAGAAGAAGACCCTCCTTGCTTCCCAGGTCACCCTCAGCAGCGAGATATCTTCCAGGACGAACTCCTGTGGAAAACATGGGGACAGTGTTCGGTATAGGGGACCCCTGCCGCTGTTGGCTCTCCCCAAGTCACAGAAACCCAAAGGACAGTACAGATGTAAAACAATCAGTCACGCTTGACCCTGTGCTTACTCACCATTTGGGGGCTCCCGTGGGTTGTGTGTGCTCACTTTGGGACGGGCAAATTATGCTATTGTGTAGATTGTGCTTGCCCTTCTTAAGTACGGGGGAAATCATTGCTCTGTCTGGTGTTAACAATGCTGCCTCTCTTAAGCATTGCATTTTGCCTTTACAGATGCAACCTTGAGATCTCAGCCGTCCATGTTATCACCGGCCAAAAGACTCCAAAGAATCAGAAAGAGGCCACACAGAAGCAAGGAAGACATGTTGTATGAAGTAATGCAGCATTCAAGTAATGAAAATCAAAAAATGCAGGAGTGGCGGAAGAGTGAAAGGAGAGTCCCCCAGCAGAATGCAGATCACCGGCACCAAAGCATGGAGCACCAGCTAAGCATCAGAGCGCTAAGTGGACTCGATACAGATGCTCATAGCAATGCAGGCAGAGCACTACCATGCCCACTCCTTACCCGTCCGCAGCCCTTGTCCCAAAACTCTTTCCCTTGTGCCCCCATGTCACCTCCAACCCACTTTCCCCAACATCCAGGTTATCGCAACCAGCTGCCTCCAACACCTGTAGCTTCACCACTCAGCCCTGAAAACTATGACCCTTACCCACTGCACTCAACCCCCATCACCATGCAGTATAGCCATCCTGAAGTGCAGCACTCATTGCACAGCACTCCAGACAGGACATACGCAAATCTGTGATTGCACTGTTCCCCACCCCCTTGCCCTTTCTGTTTCCCAAGCAGTTGTGTCTCTTTTCAATAAATGAATTTTCTTTTCAATAAATGGATTTTTTGGCTTTGAAAATATTCTTTATTATTGCATAAAGTAAAAGATATCTTAGCCCAGGAAAGCACTGCACTTCAGCACTGCAAGTCAGAGTAGCAAACACAGATTCCTACTAACATTGCAACCACTGCACTTCACTCCCGTGCAGGGCACCAGATGTTACTGGTGGCTTTCAGCCTCAAATTGTTCCCTCAAGGCATCCTTAATCCTTGCAGCCCCACGCTGGGCCCCTCTAATAGCCCTGCTCTCTGGCTGTTCAAATTCAGCCTCCAGGTGTTGAACCTCCGAGTTTCATGCCTGAGTGAATCTTTCAGCCTTCCCTTCACAAATGTTATGTAGGGTACAGCACATGAATATAACCGCAGGGATGCTGTCATCAACCAGGTCCAGCTTCCCATACAGAGAGTGCCAGCGGGCCTTTAAATGTCCAAAAGCACATTCCACAGTCATTCTGCACTGGCTCAACCTGTTGTTGAACCGCTCCTTGCTGCTGTCAAGGCTCCCTGTGTAGGGTTTCATGAGCCATGGCATTAAAAGGTAAGCGGGGTCTCCAAGGATCACAATGGGCATTTCGACTTCCCCTACCGTGATCTTCTGGTCTGAGAAAAAAGTCCTGGCTTGCAGGTTCCTGAACAGGCCAGTGTTCCGAAAGATGCGTGCATCATGCACCTTTCCGGGCCAGCCTGCGTTAATGTCAATGAAATGCCCACAGTGATCCACAAGCTCCTGGAGAACCATAGAGAAATAGCCTTCTGATTAACATACTCAGAGGCTAGGTGGGCTGGTGCCAGAATTGGAATATGCGTGCCATCTATTGCCCCTCCGCAGTTAGGGAAACCCATTTGTGCAAAGCCAGCCATAATGTCATGCACGTTACCCAGAGTCACGGTTCTTCTGAGCAGGATGCGATTAATGGCCCTGCAAACTTGCATCAACACGTTCCAACGGTTGACTTTCCCACTCCAAACTGGCTAGTGACTGGTCGGTAGCTGTCTGGAGTTGCCAGCTTCCAGATTGCAATAGCCACCCGCTTCATCACCATCAGGGAAGTTCTCAATCTCTTGTTCTTGCGCCGCAGGGTGGGGGTGAGCTCCTCACACAGTCCCATGAAAGTGGCTTTTCTCATCCAAAAGTTCTTCAGCCACTGCTCGTCATCCCAGACTTGCATGACGATGCGATCCCACCACTCAGTGCTTGTTTCCCGAGCCCAGAAGCGGCGTTCCACTGTGGTCAGCACCTCTGTGAATGCCATAAGCAAGCTCGTGTCATATGCATTACTCGAGTCAATATCATCATCGGAGCTCTCACTGCCACTTTGGATCATAAGAAATAACTCTACTGCCAAACGTGAAGTGCTGGCAAAATTCGTCAGCATACTCCTCAGCAGTTCGGGCTCCATTCCCGACTGAAAGGGAAGACAAAGCGCGCAGTACAAAAAACGCTGAAAGATGGCACCAAATGTGGATGGAAGCAAAGGGAATGCTGGGATGCGAACCAATGCATCACGGGGCGTTGGGACAGGATCTAGAATGCCCCACATTCCACGCCCCCTTCCCACAAGTCACAGCGCCAGAATGGGAAGGGGTGTTCTGTGGGATAGCTGCCCATAAGGCACAGCTCCCAATGCTGCTGCAAGTGCCGCAAATGTGGCCACGCCAGTGCGCTTGCAGCTGTCAGTGTGGACAGACTGCAGCACTTTCCCTACTGCACTCTCCAAAGGCGTGTTTAACTCACAGCACTCTACATCTGCAAGTGTAGCCATGCCCTGATAAAGAACTCCAGTACAGTAACTCCTCACTTAACGTGGTAGTTGTGTTCCTGAAAAATGCAACTTTAAGCAAAATGGATGTTCAGCGAATCCAATTTCCCCATAAGAATTAATGTAAATGAGGGGGTTAGGTTCCAGGGAAATTTTTTTCACCAGACAAAAGACTATATTATATATACATACATATACACACACACAGTATAAGTTTTAAACAAACAATTTAATACTGGTACATAGTGATGATGATTGTGAAGCTTGGTTGAGGTGGAGGAGTCAGAGGGTGGGATATTTCGCTTACTGCTAAATGATGAACTAGCAATGACTGAGCCCTCAAGGATTAACTCTCTCTCTACACAAGGCAGCAGGAATGGAGGGAGATATGCGCATTTCCCTTAAGTACACTGCCTTGTTAATTAGATCAGCTTGCTGCTGCAAGCTCCCTCTGTCCTGAGTCCTGGTCTGTCCCCCCTGCTCTATGGAATATGGGGTAAGTGGGGTGCAGGAGCAGGAGGGAGGGGGACACTCTGACATTAGCCCCCCCTCTTCCTTCCCTTCCCCCCGCACAGCAAGCAGGAATCTCGGGGAGCAGCTCCGAGGCAGAGGGCAGGAGCAGCACATGGCAGTGGGGGGAGGGACACAGCTGAACTGCAGGCAGCTGCTGCACAGGGAACTTAAGGGAGCGGGGAGCTGATGGGGGGCTGCCGGTCCACCCTGGTTCCAAGCCCCCACCAGCTAGCTGCAACGGGCTCTTCTTCTTGCAAGCAGTAGACAAAGCAGGCGGCTGCCAAACAATGTTAGAAGGGAACATTACACAACTTTAAACAAGCATGTTCCCTCAGAGCCGGCTTTAGGAAGTGCGGGGCCCGATTCGAACAGTTTTGATGGGGACCCGGCAGGGATGACTGAAAAAAAAAAAAAAAAAAAAAACACGTAAAAAAACATGTGGGGCTTGTACTCACCGGGCGGCACTCATAGTCTTCAGTGGTTTGTCCTTCACTCGCTCCGGGTCTTTGGTGGCACTGAAGGACCTGCTGCCGAAGTGCTGCTGAAGACCCAGAGTGAGTGAAGGACCTGCCGCTGAAGTGCCGCCGAAGACCCGGAGCGCTGCCAGGTGAGTAAAAATTAAAAAGGAGTCTTTAGCCAGGGAAGGGATTCTCGGCCACTTGCCCCCACCCCGGCAGCCCTGCCACTGGGCGCGGGCCCCTCTTAGGCGCGGGGCCCGATTCGGGGGAATTGGTGGAATTGGCCTAAAGCCGGCCCTGTGTTCCCTAATGGATCAGCAACGTAACAATGAAACAACGTTAACCGGGACGACTAAGTGAGGATTTACTGTATAGCCCCTCCTCAACATTTCACATGATTGCATCCCTACTCTTACCACTCTACCCCGGGGACATTAAGAACAACTATAGCTTCACATACTCTGACCTGAGAGAGGCACAGCTGATGTACGTTTAGGTAAAATGGACATGAATGTTCCTTCCCTTTCTTTACGCTCTGTTCCATAAATTTGTTACAGTTCTAGTGTATTTGCTTTTAACTTGCAGAGAATTTTTTAAGTGTTTATTACTCAATAAAACTCTAGTGTTTGGAAAATAATTCATCTTTATTAGTTCCCAACATATGCTGCAGAATGACTGGCAGTACTGAAAACACCCACTTAAAGTGACAACTCAGAGGATCAGTGACAAACATAATGTAACAATCATAAATGTACAGCAAGCACCACAAAATTAATAGGTGCACTGTCAGTGTTACACCCGTGCACCAAGCTCTCCACAATTCCTAACAGTCCCTGAAACTGCAGGGCCAGGTAGAGCACAGTAACCATAACACATTACTGTGGCTCAGTGTTGAACTGCTCTTTCAAGACATGCCTGAACAATATAGCTCTGTGTTGAGCTCTTCTAATAGACTTTGTATCGGGCTGCTCAAACTAAGAAGACAGCTGCTCCACCTCTGCCCTCCATCCCGGTGGCAACTTTTCCCCCTTTGCTTTGCAGGTATTATGCAGTGCACAGCAGGGAGCTATAACCATTGCGCATTTTTCTCACTGAGATCCAATCTAGTGAGTAAGCAGCACCAAGTTCCCCTCAATCTACCAAAAGCACATTCAACTGTCATTCCGTACCCAGTGAGCCAGTAGTTGAATCTTTCCTTGGTGCTGTCCACGTAGCCGGTGTACGGCTTCCTGAACCAGGGTAGGCTGGGTCCCTCAGGATCACTACCGGTATTTCAACATTGCCAATAGTAATCCGCTGGTCAGGAAAGAAAGTCCATGCCTGAAGCTTTCTGAACAGTCTTGTGTTCTTAAATATGAGTGTGTCAAGCACCTTCCCTGACCAGCCAACAGTGATGTCAGTGAAGAGTCCCCAATGATCCACCAGTGCTTGCATAACCATTGATGTACTCTGTGGCAAGTTGGGTTGGTGCCAAAATACAGATATGCATGCCATATATTGCTGCACCACAATTTGGGCACCCCACTGCTGCAAATCCATCCACTATGTGCTGCACATTGCCTAGAGTCATAGTCCTGCATAGAGATAATTAACAGCCGTGTACACTTGGATGACAATGGCCCCCACAGTGGATGTTTTAACTGCCCACTGACCAGTAGCAATCCAGCATTGCAAGTTGCCACAGTGCAACCACCCGCAGCTCTTATTTTGGTGTCCCTGCACTGGAAAGCCATGGTGAGCTTGACACAGAGACCCAGGAATAAAGCCTTGTGCATCCGAAATTTCTGCAGTCACTGCTCATAATCCCAAGCCTGCATTACAATGTGATGCCACTAGTCAGTGCTCGATTCTCAGGCTCAAATGGCACTCCATCATCTGCAATTGCTCCGTGAATGCCACCAACAATCTTGAATTGGTTCTCACTATGTCCCACAGGAATCTGACCTCCAGGAAACTGTCATGTTCCCCACTGCTCTTCTTGCAGCTCTGCAGGTACCAGAAGATTGTGCGTCACATGCTTGCAATGCTCATGACAATAGTGCACAGCTGTGCAGGCGCCACACTTCTGTCCGAGATGGTGGACAGCAACAAGTCCTATGCAGGTTCATGGGATTTTCAAAATAAGCATGAAAATTATGAGATAGAGCTGGTCGGGAGGGGGTGAGAAAGCTGCATAACGGGCCCTTGACCCCGCCATCTTGGTCTTCCTTGTGCAACTTGTTTCTGCCCCACCATGCATTGCCAAAACATCCCAAAAGTCAGTGCCCTGGACAGTGGCGATTTGCACATTATTATACCGCCCCCGGGGCGCCACACTGCATTGAAACAAGCATTCTGGGTGAGTACGTGCAGTGCCGACACAAGGAGCCAAGTATGCATGTGCACAAGCGATATACTAACTATGGCAGCTTTATGCTGACGGAACTTGAGTTGGCAAAAGTTTGTACCGTACATGCCCTTAATGTTGGGTTGAGTTAGTCTCACAATTTAAGTTTTGTAAATACAAGTTTTGAAAACATAGAAGCAATTTAAATGTTTGCATTAATTTTATTTAGTCTACTTTTAATTCCAATTATAAACAGTTTTAGGACTGGATTTAAACATTCCCCTGGAATGAATATAATGCAAAGATTGTGCAATTGTTCTACTCTATAAGGCTTGGTCTACACTACCCCCCTAATTCGAACTAAGGTACGCAACTTCAGCTACGTGAATAACGTAGCTGAAGTTCGAAGTACCTTAGTTCGAATTAGTTCGAACTTACCTTGGTCCACACGCGGCAGGCAGGCTCCCCCGTCGACTCCGCGGTACTCCTCTCGGCGAGCTGGAGTACCGCAGTCGACGGCGAGCACTTCCGGGTTCGACTTATCGCGTCCAGACTAGACGCGATAAGTCGAACCCAGAAGTTCGATTTCCAGCCGTCGAACTAGCGGGTAAGTGTAGCCAAGGCCTAAGACTCAGAATGAGAAACTGAATAGACAAGAAAGTGAAGCTAACTAGCCTATTTCCAGTATCCAATCTGAATAAACTACAAAAAATAAACAAAACTATGTTGTTAATTTAATCTATATGCTTATTAGAGGTGCTTGTCACCAAACAAACAGCGAATTCACTCTCTCACAATACTATGGTGAGGTAGAAAAATATCCCCATTTGACATATGGGGCATGGACGCATAGAGAAATTAAGTGCTGCTCAGAGCTTTCCCCAAATTGCTGCAGAGCAGAATCTAATGGAGTCTTATCAGTTTTCACTGCTGCTATACAGAACACTGTCAGCAGCACAGAAAACTGACAAGAAAAAGATAAATTTCACTCTGCTACTTCTTGGGGGTGGGGGTGGGGGGGGGGAAAATCTATGAGCCGTTGCCTAGGTAGGAACATGAGTAGGGTCCTACCAAATTCAGACCATTTTGGTCAATTTCACAGTCATAGGATTTTAAAAATAATAAATTTCATTATTTCAGCTATTTAAACCTGAAATTTCATGGTGTTGTAATTGTAGGGGTCCTGACCTAAAAAGGAGTTGGGGGGAGAGGGGGTTGCAAGGTTGTTGTAGGGAGGATTGTGGTACTGCTACCCTTACTTCTGCACTGCTGCTCATGGTGGCGCTACCTTCAGAGCTGATCAGCTAAAGAGCGGCAGCTGCTGGCCAGAAGCCCAGCTCTGAAGGTAGAGCCGCCAGCAGCAGCAGCACAGAAGTAAGGGTGGCAATACCATGATTCCCCCCCCCAAAAAAAATAACCTTGACACCCCCCCGCAACTCCCTTTTGGGTCAGACCCCCCATGAAATCTGTGTATTATAGGGTAAAAGCACACAAAAGACCAGATTTCACCAGGGGGGGGGAGGGAGACACCACCAGATTTCATGGTCCATGGTGCATTTTTCATAGCCATGAATTTGGTAGGGCCCTAAACATGAGTAATTCACTATGGTGGGAGCTGAAAAAGAGACTAAGAAAGCAAATAGTGGGGGGACACTGTCACAGAAGCCAGGAGTCTCTGGGAAGCAGAGAGATGGAGCGTAAGAATCCATTGGACTAGAAACCAGGTGTGCAGACCCTGGGACTGCTGATGTTTCCACATTGCCACCTGGAGCCCATGCAGAGACACCTTCAAGGAGCACTGTGGAGATTAGATGCCACACACAGTACTGCCCAAAGGGTCCAGAGCGATAGTATCCTGTGGCCTTCTGATTGGTCCATGTTCATTATTTAATCGTGGAAGGTGCCACAAGAAGTTGTCTGGGCAACCACTCAAACTTCTGGAGTCACCACAGCCAGATCTCACCTCACTTTCTAGTCTCCAGTATCCGACTCTAGCCTGGCTCTTGCCTCCTGATACCAGCCTGGTAACTACCTCTGATTTCCTGTTTCAGACCCTGGCCGGACTCTGACCTTATTGATCCTGGCTCTTGTGATTACTTTGATCCCTGCTCAATGACTACTGCCTCGTGGCTGTCCTTGACTTGTGGACACTAGCCCAGCCATGACTGCTAGGCCAGACCGCCAATGCCTGGTCCGAGAGAGGGAGAGAGAACATGTACGCACCTTCTCCCAGCAGCCAGAAGGGATTAGGCGGCGGCCTTCAAATTTACCGGACATCTACTAGCAAGAGGTTAATTCTAAAATGCAGAGACATTGCTCAGCACCATCCCCTTGGAAACTGGGGGCATTAAAGGGGGCTGGTATCTCACCCGGGCAATCCCACAGACACTGGAGTATCTTTCACTAGAGGACTTAGTTCTTGAAGTATGTCCCTTAAAACTCAGTTTTCTTCTGTAGTCATTAGGGATTTCCTATGCATCCACAGGCTTCCAACCCTGATGGCAATGCACCTATGGGAAAGGCCCCCTTAGTGCATTCCCTTTTGGCTAAGAATCCCAAGAAATGAACACCCTTTGTTTGCTACCTTTACTTAGAGGGAGATGTTTTTCCCCCAACTCTCCAGAACCATCTCTGCATGAAATGCCCAAACAATTTAAAACAAACATTATAAGAAAACAAAATGTATTAAAGAGAGAGAAAATCTGAGTAAAACAAAAAAACACCCTATATGCATAACACATCTAGAATAACTTGGCCAATACTAATCAAGAGAAGTACAAGCTGCAACATCACAGGGAATAAGACATATTTTGCATTTCTTGAGAGTGTCCTTCCCCATCTCCCGGTCATATTGTCCCCTCTAGTAAAAAAACTTTCAAGTGATGCTGACTGCTCAGAACACACAGGTGAATGAAAAACAGACCCTGGAATGGATTTTAAGTGGCAGGCCGAACTTTATGAACATAACAGTGGGTAGGGGCAGTATATGTGCACCCCTTCTCACTTACCAGACATTTAAGTAGGTCCACTACAGGATAGAGAGCTCCCAAAATATAACCAACAACCCAGGATAGACCCCTTGACCTACTCAGAGGAATCAGCTCACTTCTGAGTCCTTAATTCCCGCCCCCAAGGGCAGATGGGGAGGTAAGATAGCCTCAAGGGGAGACCTTGGTCTGCAGAGACTTCAGGCCGCCCCTTCTCCTTATAGCACCAGTTCCACCAGCAAAAACCCTGGGTCTCATTTACCTCTGGGAGCTCACCCTTTAAGCCTTTCTCTGTACGTGACACCAGCAGCAAGTTGTGACAAACTACACATTCCTACAATATCTCTTAATATTAGACTTCGAAATTGTACTCTTCTTTATGCCACCAATGTCTCCACGATGTTGCAAGAAAGGCAAAAAAAAAAAAACACCAGAAATCCACAAATTTGGCCCCGACAGGGAAAAAATCCTTCCTGATCTCCAAAAAGCAGGTTATCAAGTCAGACCCACAGCATTCTGGAAACCCACCTCACTATCTACAGCTTCAGGAAGGGAGGTGAGGCAAGAGCCTCTTGCAGCCAAGTGGTGTGAAGTTGTTGGGCAGGAGAGTGCAGGGGCCAATCAGTTCCCACTCCCCCCTTCCCCCTCCCACCATCCAGTGGGATTCAGTGAAACCATGGAGGCAGGGAGATGTCGGGTTCTGATATTTTGAGGCATTTTCAGGCATGCACTCCCTTCTTTCCTTCTCCCCGCCAAGAGCAAGGAATCCACTTTTGTGGTCCCACCTACAACATCCCCCCCCCCAACCTGTTGTGCTAGGGTGTGGGGGGGTGCATTTCTCAGGCATATGCTCACCCAGGCTCTCCTTCACCTCCTTTACACGGGAAACGCATTCTCCCTGTGGTTCGAGCAAATGTAGCACTCTCACACTACTCACACTGAGCCTGGAGGTGTGGGAGGTGTAAATCCTCCTCCTCCGCAAAGGAACTGCCTAATGTACTATTCTAGGAGGCTATGTCAATCATTTATGAAATGTCTTTTGGAGATTTCTCAAACCCTGTCAAGATTTTATTCACTGCTTAGGATAAACAGTTTGTGGCTCCTATATCACATCTGTAAAAACTTAAAATTCTTCATAAGATGTGCACTCAAGAGTTATTTCCCATCCTACCTTTGCAATTTATTTCCAAACAACCATTCCACTTTCTGAAGGGCCATCTGTTCTTTGCTTTAGCCTACTAACTATGTTTGCCATGTTCATTGTTCTGACTGGAGGGATCAACCTGAATCCACCTCAGCTGGTCTTTAATAAAAAGACAAGACTCATTTTCTTACAATTCCTTCCTAATTTTTTCTGCTCCACATCAAATATTGCTAATTGACAAATTAATGCCAATCTGCCACAATCCTCTGAAGTGTCTTCTAAAATTGCCAGATCCCCCCTGAAGACAACTCGAAGAGTTACACCATGATCTGTTATAGGAAAGAGAAGGAAAAAGAAGGTAAAATGAAGCCAAGAAGGGAAAAGAGTAACAAAAAGACAGATATAGTAAGTTAAGTTTAAGTAGAAAGCTGATAAACATTATTACAATTAAATACAGTTCAAACACTACACAACTTTCTTAGTCCTTTAAATTCTAGGGAGTGTGAACCTACAATCTGTGGAAGCACAGGTATTTTTTTGCCCTGCCTAGTAGGCTTATTCCTTGGAGTAGTAGGTATTGAGTAAAGTGATTCAAGCCCTGATCATGGGAAATTCTGAAAAGACTTGTATTTATTAAAGAAGATATTCCACAAGAATCTTCTTCTGACAGTCAAGGATTCATTAAAAGTAACCTACTCAGGGCAAAAAAATGCAAAATCTAAAGGTGTAAATGCTTCAGAAAGAAGCTGGAATGTAATGGCCAACATCACTTGAGCCTCAATTGCATCAATAAGATGGGATACTGGGATGCAAAACCACAAAGCATTTGAGGTTCCTAGGTGAAAAATATTCTCTTGTACTTAACAGTATGCAAAAAAAAAAAAGTGATATTTTTATTCTTTTGGTTTGTTTGTTTAGTTCATTGAACAACTTTAGACATCCTGCTCCCTGTATGGTGAATGGAAGTTTTGATATTGACTACAGTGGGATCAGAATTGGAGTTAAACTCCTCATTTGTGACTGAAAACGAGTGGAAATTTAGTTGTTTGACCAAAAACCCGAGTAGTATGTAGATGAAATAAAAACATCTTGAATTAGTACAGTATCCAACATCTTATATGATCCCAAAACACTTTACAAATCAATACACAAATCTGCAGTGGCTACTTATACACCATGCAATGTTTATAAACATTTTCAGTTGAACACAAACATAACTGGTACATTATAATAGAGTTTTAATAGAGCTTGATTATCACAATACACTTAAGTAATTCTAACTTAATCTGGTTATTTGTTACCAGAATTACCCTGTGTGGACAGAGTTGGAGGGGGGAGATGTTTGGTACCACTCAACGTCCACTGTCCAAAACACACACAGAATGATATCTGTAGTTGTGCTTCTTTAATGAATTTTTTACTGTTGCCTTAATAAAACATGCATGAGATGGGGGAGTTCTCCTCTCAAGGAAATATTTATTTTTAACAAATGAGAATAGAAACAAGAAGTCTCTTGATGTACATTAATAAACAAAATCCATCAAACATAAATGCCATCAACATAGAATGAAGATACAATTTTATCTTCTTAATGTTTTCTACAAGGTTTATAATTTAGTAAGCGCATTTTTATATTTTACTGGCATGTCTGTTTGCCACATTGCAAAAATTAAAATACAATGCACAATATTTTAAATAAGTTTGCTACTAATGGTAGAACATGAAGTATTTTAATACTTGAACAGTTAATAGAAACAGGAATTTCTTTCAGGGAAAGTTCCTTTTGTGTATAGATTTTCATAAATTCTTAAAATTCAAGGTCAAATACTCACCTTCTCAGTTTTAATTCCTATTAGCTATATTTAGCTATACTTTTGCTTAACTTCCATTTTGTAGTTATGTGGAACTTTGAGAAAAACAAAGTGATTAGATAATTATTTTATTTCCCATCTAAGATGTTTTTTTCCCTCACAAATCCGAAGAAGTGAGGTTTTTACTCACGAAAGCTTATGCCCAAATAAATCTGTTAGTCTTTAAGGTGCCACCAGACTCTTTGTTGTTTTTGTGGTTTCTAAGATCACATGCTGGGTTCAGTCTTTCAACTGCTAAATTTCCAAGATGTCATGATTTCACTGAAATCATTAAATGCTTGTTAGTCTTATTCTTAATTATAAAACAGCCTTAACATTGTAATGCATTTTAGATGTCAGAATGGACTTCCTTAGCTGCATTAACGTTCAAATAATTCTATTTTTATTGACGTTTGCCACATTGTGGCAAACAACAAAATATTGTAGACATGTTTAATCCATGTATCTCCTTACAAAGAAATATGGCAATGACCATCTTTAAAGCACTGGGTCAAAACGCAGCACATTAGTCAGCATCACATTAGTCTATATGAATTTCAATATATCCATCTCTATCTTTTTTTTTAAAAATACACAGAGTCAGTAGTGTTACCTGTTTAAAAAAAAAAAAAAAAAATCACATAGTACATGAAACTCATTCTACAGCTACCTATGAAAAATGGGCCAGTAAATATCTTAATATTTAAAACACTTAATAAAAGCCAATAATTTATTATAAAGTGTATTTAAATTTAACACCAGTCCAAAATTTAATCATGTTGTATTGTAATATTGGTTTTCACCTGTTATTCAGAATTAAGCCTTGAATCAGCAAAGCACTTAAGCATGTGCTTAATTTTACCTGCCTAAATCCACCACTATTCAGCAAAGCATTTAAATGTGTGTAAATCCCACTGAAGTCAATGGGATTATTCATATGCTTGAACTTAAGCACCTGCTTAAATGCCTTGCTAAACTGGGGCCTATAATCCTACTCTTTCCATAAATCCCTGAAATGTAGATTTCTGAAATTATTTTAATTGAAGGATACAATAATCAATCATTTAGTTTGTGAAAATCTACAACTCTATTGAGAGAACCTGTCTAATAACTAATGAACATGCGTGATAGTCGGCAGCTAGAGATCCACAAATCTACCATGATGATGGAATTGGGGTTATTTCTAGAAGTTAAAATTGAATGCAATTACACTGCCCCCAACGTAACCTTTATTTTGTTTTTATCTGTTGTGACCCAGGAACCCCCTGGTGTCAACTGGCAGAGGGCACAGAAGGTGCATAGGGTCTTACAGGACTCCCCTTGGTCGAATAATAGTTCACCGAAGGGACACAAATAAGATCACCACTGAGAGCCAGTAGCTCACTGATCATCAGAATCACTGTGAAATGTATGTACAGAAAATATTTAAGGAGTTGTGTATCTATACTGAAAATTATGCTTTTAAGGTCTTGGAGTAAAGGCAGGTCACCACGAGGCCAAACATTAACCATCTGAGGTTAGGAAAACTCCTCCCCTCACTCACTATGGGCATATTATTGCCTAACTCTGTATTATGGGGGTTTCGTACATTCCTGTGAAGCATCCGGCAATGATAAATTTCAGACAGGATACTGGACTAGATGGACCATTTTTCTGATCCAGCGTGGTATTTCCTATGCTCTGTAGTGTAGAGTTATATGCTCCCGGCAATAAAGCTACCACTGCTTGTTCGGGGTGGGTTTTTGTTTTTTTTTTAAATCGCTGGGAGAGTTCTACCTGGCGATAAAGCGTGCCTACATCACCGCGGCCACGCTGTAACATGGGCAGTGTAGACGTACCCTTGGAAAAGGCTGTACAGGAGAAAGAGTTTAGAGAAAGTATCTTTGGTTTATTCAGTTTAAAATAGAGTTTTCAAACACATTTAAGTCATAGTCCATGATGTTTACAGAAAAAAAAAATCAGGAAAAAGTTGCGTTAAGGCTGTACGTTTATTTAACAATACTTAATGGAGACAGCAATAATGTGCCATAACAAAAGGGTTCCACCTAATGCACATGTAATTATAACAGCAATACAACAGTACTCTGTGAGGTCTATTTAATAAACCACATCATTCTATGGGCTGTGTGACAGTGGATTCCCCCCACCTAGGCTCAGTCAGATAGATCACCTGCAGCAGGCTCCAGTATAAAGCTTATCACAGGGATAAAGGAAAGTGTGACAACACACTGGCAGCAGCCAGTTTCAAAGGCAAACACAGTTTGAGTGCTCCTACCTGGAGATTTTAATTTTTAATTTTAATCAAGAGACTGAGTTCCAAATTAAGTGTCTGACACACAGTCAGTCAGAAACCAGAATTGATTTTACTGAAATAGCAATTTTCTCTTAACAGCTCAATAGCGATCAGACATAATGAAAATAAAACATGGCAGGTCCTATATTGCCACGGGTGAGGAATTGGCTCCTAACTTTGCAATTTATTATAATAAAATCTCAGTATAAATTCTCTTCCTTTGTCTCTCACAGGAAGTTTACCCTGTAGTCTCACTCAGGAGGTCATGCTATAAAGTCAGCGTAATCTAACTCTCTTCCAAATCCCAATGCCATCTAGACTCTGGATAGACCGAGTAACCAGATTATTTCCTCGGATGTGAACACACAGAGAACTGAGTCCTTATCTTCAAAGTGCTCTATAGCCTGCACCCAGGTATCTAGGAGACCATCTAAAGCTCTGAGACAAAAACTATGCTCAACAACTATGCTCCTCTGGCACAATAAAACTTTCAACAAGAGTAAAGCTTGTCTGTGTGGGAGACAGAACTTTCTTCGGGGGTGGTCCAAGACCATGGAGTGAACTCCCCCAAGAACTAACGACCATCACAACACTCACCACTTTCTTCTCCAAAGCATGGTACACTTCTTTGACTATGTTCTTCTGGTAGATGTTTTCCTTCTCTGTATCAGGATATTCTGAACTTGCACGGTGCAATCCGTCTGTGGTACTCTGCGAGCCAACGGCCAAGTCATCTGGTGAAGTGACTTCTTGTCTGGATGGGGCATCTGGCTGTGGTGCTGCAAGATCATCTGGGCAGTGTGGGAGCTAGATAGGAGACTGGATGGACATTTATAGTAGGTCTGTCAGTCAAAATGGCCTGGTGCAGTACGGAGCTGTGAGAATGACTGTAGCTTTGTCCCTTTTGATATTGAAAAATCACCCTGTGTATCAAGGGTGTTGTGGGGAAGGGTCGGGGGAAAGACGAACAAGAGACATTGGGACCACTGCAAAAGGAAGGCATCTAGTAATGATCCTGGACTCATGCCCCCACTGGAACAAAGTTCTAGCATTTGTCAACAACATCAGTAATGAACAGGTCTATCAATGAGGTCATCACTGGCTCCAGATACACTTCAGCAGAGCCCACTCATGAGTGGTGACTGTCTGCCACCTCAGGAAGTCCACCAGGTTGTTGACACCCAGGAGGTGAAGAGCCGTCAGGATTATCCTGTGTTGACAGCACCATGTTCAGAGTTTGATGGCTTCCAGGCAGAGGGGAGATGATCACGAGCATTCTTGCCTGTTCATGTAGAGTATCACGGAGGTGTTGTCCATCAGGATCTGCACTGTGGAGCTTTGAATAATAGGTAGGAAGGCCATGGAGGCTAGCCTGATGGCTCTGAGCTCCAAGACATTGATGTGGAGCCCCTTGTCCCCTGGGGACCAGGCCCTTGAATTTATGGGTGGTCCAGATGGGATCTCCAACCTGTACCTGATGCGTCCATGATTAAGGTCTTTGTCAGGGACAGGGAAGAGAATGGCACCCCTCCACACACACTTCTGAGGTCCTGCCACCAGTTCAGTGCTGCAACTACTGGTTTAAAAGGCAGTCTGCTGACCCTTCAAACCAATCAGTTGGCATAGCCAATCAGGCAGGCTACTGCAGGCCAACTGCACTCATTAGATTGTCCAGAGACTGGCACTGCTGCAGGTCCCTGCATACTCCCCTGTACAGCGAGGTGAGGTGCTTTGCACTGACTGCCACTCCTCACAGCAGACTCCAGCCCCTCAGGGTTGAGACCCTGCCTGTCCAGTGACAGACTGATCCCCATCAAGAATGGATACAGTCAATGCCTGTGTGCAAGTGTTTTTCCATCAGGACCTATAAGTCCTGGGATGCTCAGCTCTAGCCACATCTACTTGAGAAGTCCATGTGGTCTCTGACTCCAGTTCTGACCCTTCACTATGACTCCTGGCTCCAGCTGTGACCCTTGGCTCTGGCCCCTGACTTCTGGCTCCAGTCCTACCTCTGATTTCTATCAACTCCTATGCTAACCGCTCCGACTCCCAGTTCTCACCACTAGGCATGACTACCGGTTTGGCCATTATGCCTGACTCCCACTCCGACCACTAGACATCATTGTCCACACCCCAGTCATGTGACAATATCCCTTGCAAGAAAAAGTATGAAGATAAGAGGCTGTCACAAGGAGGTTGATAGAAAACCAGTTTAGGGTCTCTGGAGAGACTAGTGTGTCAGATAAATGCTGGGTTGTGGGAAGGAAGAGGCCATCCTGCCCTTTATGCCCTTGTATAGGAGCATGAGGTGGCCCAGGCACATGCACAGCACTGCTATTCAAAAAATATCCAATCTCGCATATGGAGCATATGTGCAACTACAGTAAGATCCTCACTGAGGCATAGAGAACCTTTCTTTGGTTCTCCCGCACTCTAGTTCTGGGTCAGTTTCACTCCCTCAAGCTCATCCTGGTGTGTCAGCTCCAACATCTTTCAGTCATCTTAGGATGCTGTAGTCATACCCACCCTTTTCCATCAACTTCCATTGCGGTTCTCCAATTCCGTGGTCATTTACCTCCATACTCTGTGACCCAGCTGGTCCTCGTAGGTCCTGACTAGTTCTCAGGAACCAATTACTCACTTCCCCCAAAATAAATGGGGCTGAATCTCTTCATTGGTCCCTTTCACTATCCACATTCATCTCTAAAAGCACACTGGCTCCATTCATTCCTTTTGAGAGCATTACACTAGTGACAGTTTATAAGACCTTCTATTTTGAAACCCATTAAATCATTACCATTCAAATCTTAGAAATCACAGACCTTAGGACAATTATCTTCCCCAATTTACTTTGGCAATCTCTCTGCCTTTACATATATTAACCAAAAATACAGGTTGCCATTTATTAACAGATACTATACCTTTGGAACTTAAACAAAAGTAAAGAATTTTGCCAGAGGTTTGTTAACTGATGACTGTCACATCCTATGTGTGTATCATCTAAGTATTCCCATAGCTACTTTGATGAAAAGAGTATAGAATTTGCCATCTTTCACTCAGATTCTCCTCCGCATCTCCTTATTATCCTAATATTTAAACATATCCTTTAAGAGAGTAATACTGTACTTTCTCTTTATCTTTCTATGAGATAGTTTATTGTATCACACAAACTCCTTGGCATCAATGAAGCATATGTAATGAAACAAAGTTTTTAGTGAAATCTTTAGATTTAGAAAGTAATGTGGAGAAAACATGAATCAGACTGGCCTTTTATATATGTACGTGTGATTATCATGCAAAACGTAAGTAAATGACATGCATCATATCTTGGTACATTTTGGATGAATTTTAATGGATATAGAAATGACTAGCCCACATAGGGGTAAAAAAGTATATCTGAAAGGAGTCTTGCCAATGTGTATATCAATAGAGAGTTTAGTGGATGACAACATTCACATTGTTCTGGTGTTTACATTATTTCAAGTTCAGAGGTTTATAAATACAGATATTGTATTTTGTATGTTGGGGGGTTTTTTATTTGTCTTGGCTTTTGAGTTAATGTGTTGACAGCTGTGCCTAGGATTTGCAGGGCCTTTTGTGAAGTAGCAAACAAGAGTCTATCCCATTCTTTTCTTACAGGCACTCTCAATATTAACTGCTACCTCCTACTTGTCTGTGACCCTGTTCTTGTTGCTCCAAATCATATAAAATAAATCTGCTGTGCTAGCTAAAAAATATGAGATGTTCTGACATTTTGGAGCAGGAAGTTCACAGCAAATTTCATAGATACCCATCAAGGAAATGGGAAGGGTCATCCAGACATAGGAGCATGCTGACAACAGATACCGTCCCAATCCTGGCTGCAAAAGATCTGCAACGACTTTTGAAGTGCTGAGCCAGGGGATGTACTCTCCCCTAAGGTAAGCTCTAAATTGTCTGGGACAAATTCAGAACTGATGCAAGTGAGTGCAACGCTACTGATTTGCTGCTTACACCAGTCTGAATTTGACACATTAACTCTAAAATTAGGAATGATAATTTGCAAAGCACTGGGGGGAAAACCAGGGTCTGGATGCAACAGCTGGCTAACAAATGGATGAATGCTGGCACTATGCCTAATACAGAAGCCTAGAAACGTTTTAGGTGTTCTACCAGAGTTGCTCGTGTTGGCTTTAGGTATAGCACTCTTGAAAGTCATTGTTATAAACAATACTACTTTTTACTTCTATTATCCTTTTCTTCCAAGGAGGGTAAAGTATTTAAAGACATTAAACCTCATCAATTCTGTGATGAATGACAGTATTATTACATCCATTCTGCAGGTGGGTAAACAGACACAAACAGAGGTTAAGTGACTTGCCCAAGGTCACAAAGCATGCAAGAGGTAGAACCAGTAACTAAGCCAGGAGTGGCAAATTCCATATCCCTGGTATGACCACTAAAAAAAGATTGCCTCACAATATGAGACACCTCAGGGCTTAGTACCTTTTGAACTTGTGTCTTTACAGAATTGTTTTTTAAGAGTTTATCTTAAAGACTGGAGAAAAATTAATTCCTTCCTAGCGCTTCTGTGGAATCCCAAGGCACTCTCAAAAATACTTGGAGGTACAAATAGTAATAATTTCTTTATTATTCAAGTCATGGGTCTCCTGTAAGCCAAGATTGCTGGTCACACCAAATTGTGTGGGATTTCATGTTGTGAAAAAACAATTCATCAAGGATTTAGTTTAAGACAAATTTTCAATAGTAATCTAAACCAAATGTGACATCATGACTCCAGAACTGACAGGCTAGCCTCTACTTTGGTTTCAGAGTAGCAGCCGTGTTAGTCTGTATCCGCAAAAAGACAGGTTTCAGAGTAGTACTCCTGTTCCCTCTACTTTGGGGCTCCCATACTTACACTTGATTCTTTAATATGGCTATATCATGATTCAATCCTGTCCACAGAAACAAGACCAAACCAGGTTATTAGTTTTTGTACTGTGAACACAACCTAAAGATGCCTGAAATTCTGTACTTATTCTCAGATCTGATATGGCAAATGAGATTTAATAAAATATCTGACTCAGAGAGTTCTTGTGGGTTCTTCTATTGATAAAATAAAGGGGTCTATTGACTGGCTTCTTTAATTTCAGTAGAACAGCATGGCCATTATCCTGAAACTGAAAGCCTTTTGACTGTTACTCAGACTATGAACACAACTGAAAAAGAAACACCCAAAGGAGTTTTGAAATGGTTTGCAAAGGCTCCACAATTTAAAGAATTTTTCACTCAGTGGGAACTGCTCACATGAGCAGTCTTACAGAAAGATGTTTAAAAGCTCTACCAACTTCTTCTTGTGCTAAGAACATGAAAGTTATGATCTGCCTTGATGCTGCAGTTTTTGCAGAAGAAAAACTTTGTAATAGTTATGTTTAGTAGACATGAAATTTGGTCATTTTCTTCCCTGGACTCAGATACCTGAAAGTCAGAGTCAAAAGCAAAGATGCATGTGAGAGAAAAAGACTGAGATGAACTCCTATAGAACTGAGAAATTTTTTAAGGTTAGAATGCCCTCTTTGGGTATGCAGATATACTGACAGAAATACTGAATTTCAGCATACACAGATGCTATTTTATGCTACAAGAAAAGAAATCAAAAGGCCACACTGTGGCATACTAGAACTTTTAAAGATATTATAAGTTACACATGACATTCTCCTGTTTGCATCAGTGGAAATATCTGCTACATATTAACATAATAAGAATTCATTTTTATGAGGACAAAAAAAAATCCTAAAACATACCTGACCTAGAAATCCTAAGTTCCAGGAACTATAATTTTCTATTAGTTATCTGTACTTCTTTAGAATACAAACTGCAAAAGATCCAATACATCCTGTATGAAAAATTACATTCGGCTAGACTATGATCTAATTAGCTCTTTTCCATGTCAAACTATAATAATGTATCAAATCAGATGCAAAAAATAGTGAAAGGCCAGTGCATTGGTGCCATATTCTTTTAATAAGAAAGGGACAGTGTTAGATGGTTAGTAAAACTAGTCATACAAGATGTGGTAAAAAACCAAAGTAAATAATTTTTCAACAAACACCAATTAAGTGTTCAGTATTTGAAACAAGTCCAAAAAGCAAGTTCTCAGATGACTATTAAACATCCAGTATTTATACACTGAGATATCATGGGCTTATATCATGGCAAAAGGTGCCTTAGGATGGATGGATATGCACAACAGTGCACACTGAAGAGGGGCCTCCATTGTGCCTAGGCTGTGGACCTTAAGAGTTAACTGATTTTCTTGCTCTTGCTGGTGGACACTTAAATGACACTTTGATCTACTATAATTAGTTACTAAAAAGTTCTTGTTTATCAATCAGCTTTTAATTTGCTGTAAAATGTATTTCCCTCAAGACATATTTATGCCAAATTATTCAGTTTATTGTTAAAAATCATTTGAATATATAGGGTTCATTATATCTCTTTCTAGGCTGAGCCAGGCAGGGGGATAGAAAAGGGGGTAACTTGCTAGACCACCACAAAGGAGGCACTATGCCTTTCAAAAGCATAATGGCTTCACTGGGTACCAAAGGACCACAAGAGAAAGCATCTTACATCACACCTGTTCAACAAGTGTAATAAGGGCTTCCTGTAGCACTGATATCTTGGCAAAAGGGGACAGGACAGGAGAGATGGGCCCCACTTTCATGCTACTGAAAAATGCCCCTTCTATGGCTCTGCATTCCCTTGATCACTGAAGCCTGATTATGATTGTGCCAAGTGCGCTAAGAAGAAAGAATACCTGAATCCTCTCCTACTTTTGTATACTCATGCTGAAGCAACCAGAACTTGACCACTAGTGTATGTAGAGACAGAAAGATACACACATGCACAATTATTGACAGCTATGTCAAATGGCATAATTATTGTTCATAAATTTCTCCTTTTCTCTTTACTGTTTTTACTTGGGGGTTGATTTTTTTTTTTTTTAAGGGGAGGGGGGTAATTTTTAAATTGTGCACTGTTTTTTCCTGTTGCTTTAGAGTGGGTTTAAAGCACACAGCCACATATTTTTGGTAGCTTTAGACAGTTCTGGTTTGTTTTATTCCCTACTTAACTCCCTTTGCCTCTTTCCTTTTTTTAATCCTCTTTTCAAAAATTTTAAACTTCCCTCACTTTTTACTGTGGTTTTAAAACATAAGTGACCATTTTATATATAATTAAATTACATACTTTTATGTAAAATGCAGTGAGCTAAGATTAAAGTCGTTCTTTCCCATAATAATGCTAAAATGAGACGACTTGACATATCCCATAGAGTGTAAAAGACTCTATGCACTCTAACACATAATTAATACAAAACAAAACCCCAACAACATTAAAATAATCATTTAAACAAGAATCCTGCTGACCAACCACCTGCAAATTAAAACTCTTTTCCAACCACTCATTACAGGAAGCACACTTGATCTTTATACATCACCAAGAGGAGACCATCAACCAAAGTGATCACAAGGCAAAACCATCCCAGCAACATCATCCAACCAGGCTGTGGTAATACATGCAAGGTTAGAAACCTCTGTTTTTATTTGATCATAGATTTCTTTCCTCAACGACTGAAGGTTAATTACCATGAACCAAAGCTTGGGATCTTAGCTTCCTGACAACTCAATCTCCAGAGGAATAAGCAAAACCAAAGGAACACAGATTAAACATCTTGTTCCTGGTTTACACTATCTCCTTACAAATCTATTACTACCTTGTCTACCTCTGCCAATTACCTAAGGACTGAGGAACCAAAGCCCACCACAATCATACCTCTTCCTCCCTAGTCCCAGAAATCTGTATTGCCAACACATGGCAACACTGTTCCACCCTCTTGGCCAGTTGACAGTACCTACCCATCAAAAAGGGATGCAAGCGCCACAGGTGGGTACCTGAAGAGTGAACTCCAGGGCTAGCTGCAAAAGTCATTATTAAACCTCAAAACCTTCCTAATTCACCACCCACTCACTACTACTTCACGTCAACCATCTCTCACACTTAAGGGCCTCTTCAACATTCTACAATGCCAGCCCTCTCCAAAACAAAAATCCCCCTTGTTACAACAACCATTGCACCTTTCCTCCCCGCTATAACCATACTATCACCTTGGCTAGATAGAGACAGACAGTAACAATCACCCACTTTCCTGGTCTCAGCTACTCTACCCTGCCAGCCCCACTATCCTGGAAGTAGCAGAGAAAAGAATACAAGAGCCTCTCACACCCATACATACAAACTCTTTCATCCAACCTCTCTCAGTTTTAACACGCTCATCCTCAAAAAGAGAGAAGACTGCACTCAACATTATGACACCTCCTGGCTTCTCAAACCAGAGGCTCCCCATATTTCTAAACTTCTAATCCTACCATCATCTACAAGCAGCCTCCCTGCTTCAAGTCCTTCCCACAGGCCACCCACCAAAGGATTCTGATATTAATTACTTCCCACCCTGCTGACCTCTCACTCCAACAAGAAAAATCCCTTCAACCATAGCCTACTCATTCTCCCCATCTAAATCCTCAACATAAACAATCCACTTATCACTATAAAGAAAAGACAAGGGGAAAAAAAAAAAAAAAAACTTACGATGACATAACATTTGTTATATACTCATTTTCATGATGCTGCATTTCTCATACAACTCCTAATAATAAGGTTCTATCACCTAAATCTACGTATATATGGTTCAGCAAATTACTGTTACAGTTCCAATTTGTCCTACTGAGGTGCTATTCAGTATAATCAACATATGTAGGTAAAGCTTTTGGTAGATGGAAAGTGCTATATATAAGCTATTATTAGTCATACACATTTCCCTCCCCCCATCCCTGACAAGTCACAAACAGCTGTTTGAAATGTTTAAAAAAAAAGGATATAAAAGTTTTAAGATTTTTACCCGCCAGGGCTGCAATATGCAAACAAACTGAGAGAAAGCAAGAGGAGCAAAGGAATTACTAGATTATTTACTCTGATGTCATGATCATACAACCCAACAATGACCAGTCTGTAAGGCAGCAACAGAGGAAGGAAAAGGAAGGAGGGATAAGAGGGGAGGCTGGAGAGTAGCACCAATTATGTTCATTGTGAGACAGGCTCCCAACTAGTAATATACTATTTTAAAAGTGAGATAATAGAGGGTATGTGGATGGAGGTAAATGTGGGTCTAAAATGAAGGAATAGCTAAGAGGTATAATGCAGAATTCTGATCTGCAGCATGCAGATCTTCTATAGAGGGCTAGGTGCAAACCAAGTACTATATTCCTCTAAGGAATCACACCGAACAAAGCAATTGTATTTCAGATTTGTACATTATAGAATTGCTATGTGTCTGTAGACTTTAAATTGGGCATTAAATTATTTTAATTTCCATCACCAATATATTGGAAGTATCTTAATGTCAGTAGCTATGCTAATATAGTTCTCATAAAGTAAACCAACGAGAAACTTGTAAATATCTGGCACTTGCTCCCATAGGATCACCATTTGTTTTTAATAGTTTAAATCAAAAGACGTTCATCTTAAAGCTTTTTTCCAGATAAGAATTTTATTTGGTAAATGAAACTGTATACATAAGCTAACACTGAGAAAAGGTGTTGGGGGAGGGGTTTTACAGTTTCTGAAAATTACATCAAATTAACAACGAAATATATTTCAAATTAAGGATGCCACAGCATGCTTCGCTCAGTCCCCAGTGGACCAAACTCTTCCCTAGTGTAAATCCACTCATTTATAATGGGCCACATTATAAATGAGGTTTATAATGGGTTTTGCAGCAGCCTTTCCTCCAGAACAATGAAGTTATTACAACATACCATGGTCTCCAATCCTGATCTAAATGGCACAGTAAGAAAGGGCTAGTCTCTGTAAAAATACATAACATGCTAAGGGGTAAATTCAGAAATCACTATGGCAACTCCACAGGCTGCTTTCTCTTTACCTTTGGGTCTGATATTCCAAAATAGGTAAGAAACCCAGTTTCAATAGGGGGAGTTAATATGTATTTGATTTTAAACTAGAGAGGGCTGAAGATTATTCTCTCTCCCCGAAGGATAGGGAAAGAGAAAGCTGAAAAATGTCAGAATGCTGAAATGAAGGAATCATAGCCCCTGAGGGGTACCAGTGGGGTTGTATATTCTGAAGCAAATCTTATTTGAAAGGTTGGATGGCTCTGTAAATGTTGGAAGCCCAAGTTATGGTGAACAAAACAAACAAACAGTGAGTGCCTAACTCTTGAATACAGTTAGAATTAACCATCTGTTTAGTGTGTTCAGAACTACTAAATATTATTTGCTGTGTTTTCTGTCTTTTTTTTTTATGTATTCACTGTCCACTAGTGTAAATAGTATTTGCCTCAAAACAACATCAGATACAGTAGTTTAGAATCAGAATCTAGTCTTTGTTTAAAAAAAAAGAACAAAAGCGAATAAAACATGTTATACATTTTAAAGAGAGAAAAAAAAATCAAAGACGGTATGTCTGTATGTCATTCCTTTGCAAGCCTTTACAGTCCAGATGATGCAGCACTGTGCTCGTACATGCAAGCCAGGAAGTGCATGTGAGTAGTTTATTTTCACTGCCCAAACACTGTGAACCTAAAACATTTATATCAATCTTTGCAGACAGCTTTCCTAATAAAAAAGCGTCCAACACTGGGGAAAGGATGTGGACAGACAAATTACTGCAGACAGAGTAATAGGGTTTGATCTAGAAAAGAGGATCCACAACCTCAGTCTGTAGCACAATAAAAGAAAATTTCTTTCAGATACTGTTTCAATGGTACCTCATACCAGTCAGGTTAAAAAATATATATAGACTGAACGGGGATACATGTTGGAAAAACTGGCTTAAAACTAGAGATTTTATGCATATATGGTGGACATGTCCAGTCATTAGATGCAGTCCGTAAGCAAATACCACAAATTATTGGATATTTATTACCAAATCATTCTTTGGTAATCCTGCTGAGGCTTCCTAGTGGAAATGGTCATACAAAAGGAGATGAAAAATTAATCTCTCATCTGCTAGTAACTGCTTGGCTATTGGTAGCCTCTCACTGGAAAAAGAAAAATATCCCAGCTATTGAGGAATGGTTAAAAAAAACATGTGAGGTTGTGATTATGCTAAAAATTAACACATTGATAATTTACCCAGTAAAATAGGCAGAGGACAGGTAAATACTTAGAATTTGAATATAAACATTACCAACATACCTGATCTGGTAAATATGTATATATAGAGACTTCCCTCAATGTAACAAAATCACTAGAAATGAGGTATTGTAATGATGCTCACTCTGTAATATGGGAGCAGCCTGTTAAACAGAAAGGTCTGATGACTGTATTCCTGTATACGGTCTCTTTAAACAAAATATAACTGTTGTAATGATTGTTTTGCTTCTGATATTTCCATGGCAAAGATTTGTAAACTTCTTAAAACTTGCTAAATAAACAACATAAATAACAATAACATAAAATAAAATAGATAGTGTAAGTAGTGGAAAGTATGGTGAAATGTAAAACTAGATTTTTTTCTTTTTTATTATTGTTAATAATCCCAGGCATTATAAGTAAGACTGCTAAGGAAAGATTGTTTTATTAAAATATTTTTACCCATTAAATGTAAAATTTATAAGAAGGTACTCAGATTATTTGGATCTTGGCACATACGGACCACAATACTGGAGCTGACTTGATGCAGGTAGGCACAGGTGCCCATATAGAGCCCCATAAAACCCTTACAAGCAAGAAAATGTCCAGCTACACTATCCTTCTCTAAGATATCTTAAATTCAACACAACCCCACTGCTCTATAAATAAGCTTAAAACAACCTCCATTATGTATAACACACCACATTTCTCACAAACATTACAACGTAAACCTTCACTGACCTCAGCACCATTCACATCCATGGATGTAGGGACATGCATGAACTGGTGAAGTGTGTGTTATGTTACTTTCCTACAGAGAGCAGCTAAAATATTCTGTGGAAGAAAATGGGGTTTGTAGTTCAAAAGAAGGTGATGCTAATGCCCGAGTGAATTTTGAAGTTTCCAGACACTATTTGTGCAAAACATATATGAAATTTGAGACTACATACAAAATTTCTGAAATGTCTACTTTTTTTAAAAAAACTTTTCTCCTCTCAGGCACATCTGCCAGTGACCAAAACCCCTTCAAGAGTACCTTTTACTATGGTTTCTTTTAAAACAATCCACCATTTCAGCTCCACAGGGGCCTACAAGTCCTGTCAATATGAAAAGCCTAAGACAACCTTAACTATGGAGCCACTATCAGTGCCTCTATAACATCTGATTGCCATATTTGGGGTCAGGAAGGAATTTTCCTCTAGGGCAGATTGGCAGGGGCTCTGGAGGTTTTTCACCTTCCTCTGCAGCGTAGGGCATGGGTCACTTGCTGGAGGATTCTCTGCACCTTGAGGTCTTTAAACCATGATTTGAGGACTTCAATAACTCAGACATAGGTTAGGGGTTTGTTACAGGTGTGGGTGGGTGAGATTCTGTGGCCTGCGTTGTGCAGGAGATCAGACTAGATGATCATAATGGTCCCTTCTGACCTTAATGTCTATGAGAATCTGAAATCTACCACAGCCTAAACTTTAGTGAAGAGAACAAGGCTCTGCCACTACTATATAATTAAATGTTGAATCCCTTTAACCAACCAGGAAAAGTTTAATACAGTAGAACCTCACTAATTTGCACTAATTACTGAAAGGCTCATTGCAAATAAGTAATTGAACAAACACAATCGGGGAAAAAAGCAGAGATAATGCATCACAATGTATTTTGTTCAATTATTTGACAAGTGTAATTTAGTTTTAATTAATGACAATAGTTCATGGTATATGTTCTGCAGTACATTTTGTAAAAGTAATACAATCTTTGTAATAAGACACCTCATTACAACACTCTTAAATCTTCGTCCAAAAGTAGAGACACTGTAATCTAATTTGCACACAAAAACTGGTGTGGACTGGTAAGTGTGAAGTAGTAAGGCTCTACTGTAATATTGGCAAAGATAATGAAAAGTCTGTCTAGGGGTTTTCTTAGACTAGTAGAACTTTAATATAAAAACACAAGTATATCTCTAAAAAAGCTAAACAGTAGCTGGAATGTCCACTCAACCATTACCAATGTTTCACTTAGGTACAGCCTACAGTAGGGAAGTTTTTCAAAAATTTCCCACCATTGCTTACACTAGTTCAGCTCAACCAGTGTTAATAATAGCGGGAGCTCTAACATGGATGGGTGGCCTTCTGCTGGCAATCAACACAGCAGTGTTATGAGATGGTGCTTAAAATGCCAGTGGTCAAACTACATTAGGGTTCCCAACATTCTTAATGTTAGTGGAACTCCTGATCTATACTTAGAAGTTTTACCAGTATAACTATTTCAGTTAGTGGTGTGATTTATTTATTTTTTTAACCAAAATTGTTATAACAGTAAAAGCCCTAGTATGGTTGTAGTTATACTAGTATAATGGTGATTTATACAAATATAGCTTTTTCCTCTTCACATGGAGGAAAAGCTATACCAATACAAAGTGCCTTTATACTGACATAACTTCAGCCATGTTAGGAGTTGTACTGCTTTAACCATATCGGTATGATTAAAGCAGTACAACTTTTTAGTGTAGACAAGGCTTACACCAGCAGTATAGCATGTTGTAAGTAGCATGTTTTTTTTTTAAAGTGTCTTTACATTTACTATGCTTGCCTTATTTGTGGATTAATTACTGGCATCAGTGTGCTGAAACTGTAGGTCTCTAATTGCACAGTTTGAAAATCAGAATATTTTTTCCAACAGTGCTGGAAACTTTTCCATGCACACAAATTCTGTGTTGTACATTTTGTAATAATATTTCAAAACTGTCAGGCCTTCTGAGTGAACAAAAGCAATAAAATAAATACAGTGGTATCTTCCTAAAATTCCACCTCATTTTGACCACTGCATTCCCATCGGAAACAAAAGGACCCTCAACATACTTAATACACCTGTGGGAGTATATCACAGAAGCAGGAGACCAAACTGGCTTCAGGGGACAAACACAGTTGTAAATTGGTAGATTATCACCAGGGTGAGGGTCACCAACAGTCTCAGGGCTGACCACTAATGTTTTTATCTGATCTATAACATCAGGGGAAGGTACTGGGGCTGCAAAAGAAAAAAAGCTACTTCATGTTTAAAGGGACATCAACATATTAATTATTCAAAAGTAATATCTGACATTACCCCTACCCCTTCTGTTGGTGAGAGAGAGAAGCTTTTGGTTTGAAGACCTGAAGAAGAGCTCTCTGTGTGATTCAAAAGCCTGTCTCTCTAACCAACAGAAGTTGGTCCAATAAAAGGTATTACCTCATCCACCTTGTCTCTCTAATCTCCTGGGATCAACACAGCTATAACTACACTGCATGCATTATACCCGCTCCTAAGTCTGTCAATTTGTTGTTGTTTTACAATCACATCTTTTCCTACTTTTAAAAATATTGCTCTCTCCCCCCAGATGGCCTTCCTAGAAACTAAAGAGAAACTGACCAACTGGTTACAGAGAACACAATGAAACAGACTAAAGACCCATCCACAAAATGGGGATGATAGTCCACAAGAACGTTATGAGGCTTACATTTTTTAATGTTCATGACATTTTGAGATTCACACATGGTAAAGACCAGGTATTATTTATTTCAGGACACTCAGCAGGAGAATAAAAAATTGACAGATAGATTTGTTTTAGAAAAGCAACAGAATAGTAGACAAGTTACCAGGGAAAGCAGAAGTGCCATTACAAGGACTCTTGGGACAGTACAAAGAAAAGTATAAGGAATATAGTTTATTTTAAATATTATTTTGATACTGTAGTTCATATTTAAGTAGAGGACAATTTGCCTTGAAATCTAAGTCACCTACCATGAGCAAGGGACACACACCAACATCCCACCTGAGATAAATACCCAATCTTTTCTTTTACTTGAGATTTTTTGGGTGTTTATGGCGAGACAACTGGAAGTTTTTATCTTCTGTTCAAGATGAAAAGAATATTGGAGCTAGAGGAGCCCACCAAAGCCAGTCCAAAGCAGCTCCCACTGGATGCCTCAAGGTCTGAAGTGGGGAGCCCAGCCCTCGCAGGAGGACCCAGAACTAAGATAACCGTATTTCCCTAAATTGAAAACAAGAGGCCAGGTAAGCAGTGACACCGGGTGGCTCGAGTCAGCCCCGACCACCTGGCATGGCCATTCTCCGGAGCTGATGTTACAGCCATCACGACTTTTTTGGCAAAACTAGACATTTCTCCCATTTGCTGCTACTCAAACATTCCTCTGAATCCTCCTCCGCCAGAGCAAGAGCAAAGGGAACAAATGCCCAGTTTTGCCCCCCAGAAAGGCTTGAACTCCGGGACCGAGCTTAAAAAAAAAGAGGCCAACCCGGCCAAAACGGGACCTCTGGTCACCCTACCCAGACCAGACCTTTCCAAGCACTAGCTAACGGGCGCGGTGGTCACATCGACCCGACGCCCACAGGTTTGAGGCTTATCTGGTTACAGCCTCTCCCGTTTACTCGCTGGGCCGGGCGCCACTCTGGGTTCCCCGCTTGTACAGCGCCGAGCACAGCGCGGTCCTCGCCCGGCCGGGGGCTCCTGGGTGCCAGCGCAGCACCCATAACGACTAACACGGCCCCCGCTGCCGGCTCCCCACTGACCGGTACCGGGTGCGAGGGTCGGAGCTGGACTCGCCTGCTGCCTCCCGCCGCCGCACCCCGGAGCCGCCCCAAGCCAACAGTTCCCAAGGCGGAGCAGGGCCGGGCGAGGGGGCGGGCACAGGCCAGTGTCGCCGCCTCCCCGGCTCCCTGCGCCGCGAGCCAGGCCGTGGCGGCCCCGCTCCGCTCACCTGGGCTCAGCCCTCCGCACCCGAGCTGGGGCTGCTCCTGCCGCCGCCTCTCCCCGCCGGCGCCGCACCACATCCTCCGCCTGCGCCGCCCGCACCCGCCGCTTGACTCGCTGCCGCCGGCCGGCCCGAGGCCTCAGACGCGGCCCGGCAGCGCCCCCTAACGGCCCGCGACAAACGGAAAGTTGGGTCTCCCCGAGCCACGCCCTCGCCGGGACACAGGGATAGACAGGCCCTACTTACAGCTACCAACACACCCACATCACAGCTATACACCCCACATCACACACCCTCACCCAAACATATCTACACCCCACATCTATACCCCCACCCGAATATATCGACACCCCAGGTCACATCTATACACCAACACACCCACGTCACACACCCCACATCACATCTATACAACACACCCACCACAGCACCTATCTACACCACATATCACATATATATACCCACCTCAGCACACACCATATCACCTATGTATACCCACACATGCACATCACCTACAGTATATTCACCACACCAACACATGCACCCCATACCACATCACTTATATATATATCCACATCTCACATATATATATATATACACCTTACACCAGATATATACTTCCATACATCAGATGTATACACCACATGTATACTCCCATACATATATACCACATCAGTTATACACACCACACACATACACACAATATCACATATATATACTCACACATCCAGTATTGCCAGCCATAAGAGTTCAAAAATCATAAGATTGGCTTAAATATCATGATTTTTAATTAAAAAAAGAAGTATATATATGGGGGGGGGGTATTTGTATTCTGGTTTTTGAGCCTTTAAGGTGTGCTCAGGTCATGTTTTCAAGCTTTTCTCCACAACTATGAGAGAGAGAAATAAGAGCAGAGATTTTTGATTTAATCATAAATTCCAGCTTTTCTGTCTGTAAGGAAAACATAAACTAACAAAACTCACAATAAGATTGCAAAGATTGACAACACTGCATATCACATATATACACTCATATATACATACACAGCACAGCTTAGCACATCACATATATTACATCCAAAAAAGTGTATGTTAAAAGAACATTAAGGTTGCAAAATTAAGCCACTCTGAAGCTAGAAAATGGAAGAATTAAGATTGCCCATGTATACAGGATTTAATTACATGATCATATACTATTTTTTCTACAGGACCCCTGCCTCATTCGTTGCAGAGGATGGACAGTGCTCTAGGAATGAGTCAGGGTTGTGTGGTGAAAAAGGTGCACCATACATGCTACATACATATATTATACATACATATCACATGACATATGCACACCCATAAATACATACACACCACACCCACACAGCAACCACAGATGTATTCAAATCACATATACACTCTACACACACACATATCAAATAAAAATGCAAAACTAATATTTTTAAAGAGATTTTATTTTTAGGGGAAATTTTCATTAGTGCCAGCCAGTGTGTGCAATTTGCAACTTCCATACACAATTGCAAAATTCAAGCATTTAATTCTGTAGTAATTTGTATAATGAAATTTAGAATGAGATTTATCTTTGCATGACATGTAAAAGATGCAGTGTAATAGAATATGTTTATATAACACCCAAAGTTTGTCACGTGCTTTATAGACATGCCCATGCCCAGAAGAGCTTGCAATCTAAGGAGCTGCAAAATTTTATGCACATGAGTATTCTTATTTAGATAAGTAGGCATATTAAAGTTTATATCTCCTGATTGGCTTTTAATTTACTTTTGGACTGAAGTTGCACACATCATATCTGACTGATTCATATTCCAGATTCCGCTTTGAAATTAATTCATTTTAACCAATTTTGGCCAATTTAGCACTTAGTTTATTATGGACTATGTCCAAGTATCCTAAGCTTGATGTAGCTTTGAGAAGGCATGTAAGAATTAGATTTTTGTTGGTGAATGTCCGTAAATGTCAATTTCATTGTACACACACAAACCAAGGGGAAATATTGCCATCAGTAATAATATAAATTTACAAGATAGGCAAAGTGTGCTGCTTGCAAACATTTAATATATTTTGACATGTAATGCTGACAAATTGTGGTTTCATGGTTACAAAGCTTTAACTTTTTTAAATCTCAACATCTACTGTCATTAAATAATTATTGTCTGACAACTCCCATAATTTCCCACAAGTGTGAAAATTTAAATCAATAAAAATAAAAAATGCTTAAAAATAAACATCTATAGTATCTCTTGAAATTATACAACAGTATAAGTCGAATTCTGCTAAGCCTTATTTATAAGTTAGAGAAACCTCTGAGAGAGAGAAATATCTGCCTTTGTGTGTGGAGATTAAAATCCACAGTTGGTATGGATTTTGAATGGTTGGAAATTTCAGACTTCTATGGATTGAAATTATATGGTAAAATAAGATAAAATAGAAGATTAACAGCATTTTTTCAACTCTTTTGAAAAGAGGATGTGTACAAGTCTTACATTGTAAAAGAATGCTTGCAGTTAATTAAAATTAATACACAGCCATGTCACTGAGGCCCAGATTGTCCTCATTCCTACTTCCTTGGCCCAAATAAAATTCAGGTCAATTTGTAGTTTCTGCACTCAGGATAGCCCAGGGGCTACTCTGTCTTTACTTCCCTAGAGGTGCACAGTACTCCAGTGAAGGGAAGAGAGGAGGTAAGACCATGGTCCCAAGCCCTCTCCTCTACACCAGCCTGCAAAGAGGGACCAGTGTGCAGGGGCAATCAACTATACTATATGAAGGGCTGTAATAGTAAGCATCCTCCCATACACTTCTGGAAGCACTGGGTATTCCACCCCACCCCTTACTTTGGGAAGTGCCTATGTGTATACTACATGCAGAATGTTTTGCTTTTAAATTTAAATCTACAATGCATCACTTTGATAGTGCAGTCACTGTGCACACACAGGAGTTCTTTGCTGAAATTGTATTTTGTATGCAGTAGAATATTTTCTTCTCACATTCAAGGGAGCATGCATACAATTATGTGATATGATATTGGAAGCAATCACTGTGCTGCATGCATCTTGGTGGCTTATGATTTTCATTAACTAATTCTTCACTAAGAATTACGTTCCTTTTTAATGTGTCTCATGATCTTTTCTATTTTATTTCAAGTTAGATTAACTATATCTGGTTTATATTCTTGAACTAATCCTTTCAAGTAGTTTTGTTTATATGTGCAGTTTGAATTTCTCAGTCTGTGGATTTGGATGTCAGAAACATTAAGTGTTGTAGGTGCATTATAATATACAGCCATCCCATGCCATCAGTCTCTGAGGAACTTGCAATGTATATTTCAGGTTTCAATCAGGCCATAGAGCAAGGAAACTGCCCTCATTTGTGTATTAAGGACACTATCATTTTTCTGAGGATGTCTTTTTTTCCCTTCCATCTTATTGCAGCCATCAGCATCTATCCTGAGACCCCTCCTCTAGTTTGAGTTCCACAAAGGCTAGTTGTCATCTCTCTTTTTTATTTTTATTCATCTCTATTTTTTATTTACTTTTTCCCTCTTAGTTAACTCCCCTTCCACCTTGAGCCGTCACCCCCACTTTTGCACTGATAAACTCAACTTTGCTTCTTTTGATACCTTTAATTGCTTACCTGGACTAGGTAAATTTGTGATTTTGTCTTACTCTTCTTTTGGCTTCAGTCTGGATTCTGCTTTCTTTTTTCTTTCATATCTCCTGTGTTTATATATCTTCCTATCACCATCTCTATCACCACATTATCCATGTACACCAGTGCCTGGATTCAGCATCTTCTGTAATCATCATCAATACATTCATCACCCCTCAGTTTTACTATTGTTCACATATATTCTTTATACCTCCATGTCCCAGGTTTTTAATCCATATGCAGAATGTTGCTGTCTTCCCACATAAAGTGAATGCCTTTAAAAAGCCAACATTTGCCAGCAGATGCCACACAGTTATTTCCTATTTTAGATTGGAGGAGAAGGAACTGTAGTGTCTCAGATACTGGTGTGTGATTTTGGCAAATGTTGCCTCTTTAATGGTGACCACTTTATAAGGTGCAAGACCATCACTCTCTCATTTTCTAACAATTTCGCTGGCTCTCCACTAATTACAGAATCCAGTGCAAAATTGCCCTCTTCGTTTTTCAACCCTTCCATGGGCCTCTCTCCCTTTCTTGTTCCTCTGCTTGTCTGGAACTGACCTCTCCTTTGTACAGTACCTTCATGCAACCTTGACATCATTGTAAGAGTACTCTCCTCTGCAGCTGCTGCCATCTGGAACAGGTTTCCTGTAGCTCTGTGTCTCATCACCTCCTTCCTCTCATTTCAAAACAGCTGCAAACATTGCTTTTCTTCCTTTCCTTACACTTCTTAATTTTTTTCCCACTAGGCTATCAGCACTTACCTTAGATACCCCAGTGACAGGAGCTTAGAAATATCATGGACAGAGCAGATGAGATTAAATTTGGCTGTGTGTATTATTTAACTCTGTAAATGTTCACAATGACTCTGTAGAGTGTTCTGGGATGTTGTTTGTATGAAAGATGTTCTTCATTATAGAATTATAGAACCATAGGGTTAGAAGCAAGCCAAGGTCATCTAGTCTAGCCCCCCTGCTAAGATGCAGGATTATAAAACTGTATTCTCTTTAAAAATCAGCACTGGATGCAAAATCCTGGCTCCAATGAAGCCAATGGCAAAACTCCTATTGATTTAAATGGACCAGCATTTCCCCCACCCCCGAAAATATTTTGTCTTAAATATGTCTTAAACATAGTAATCCAAGAGAAACGGCTACAGTCCTCCTTTAACAGGAGCTAGTTGTGGAGAGAAAATCAGGCAAATTGGGAGTAGGGACCGAAAGGCTAACAGCTGGGCTGGAAGGAAGCCTGTTTCTGGCAAGCAGGATTGCCCATTTTGGTTGAATGTGTTCCTGGAGGTTTCATCACAGGACATAATCTTTAATTAAAGATTAATCTTTAATTCCTGGAGACTTCAGGACAATCCTGGAGGGCTGGCAACCCTACTGGCAAGAGCAGCAGCAGTGAGAGGAATGACCTTCAAACAAGGGGGCTGTGCAGATAGGTCTCAGCAAGACAGAGGAAAGGACTGGACTCTGGCCAGAGGATCTGCAGGCCAATACATTGTTACCTCTAGCTGAGAGTTTCCTGCAGAGAGAATTCCTAGCACTGGGCCTGAGGAGCCCCATCTTCATACCTCTGTACTGGACTGCCCCTAAAAGCTGGATTAGGGACTGCTGGTTCATATTTTGTTTGTAATTTAAAGCAATTGTGCCAAGAGTAATTGTTGGGGTTATGTCTGGCAGCCCTAGTGAATCAGCTCTTCGTTATTCATTAGACTCTGTGAGGTTGATGGGAACCCAGTGAGGGTTGGAGCCTGCAGGACCTAGTGCTTGCAGCACCCACAGTGCTTGACTCTGAGTGCATGGCACACCGAGCATGCTACCAGACGTCTAAGGGTATGTCTGCACAGCAAAGAAAAAAAGCTCTGTGCCAACCACAGGTTTGCTGTGTAGACATACCCCAAGAGACAGGAGTAGCACAGCACTCTCAGCAGCTCCCAGTTTATAGGCCCTTACGAAGAGTTTGTGCCAGAGTACTAGCAGCAGCACCCTGATCACTGACATTGCTGCAGCATCGAGAAGGCTGCAGGCTCAGCTGGAGGCAGTTAACCACTCTTTATTGGGGGATTATGAGCATCTAGGTGGCAATTCCTGGGGTAATGATATAATTGAGAGAATATAAGTAGAAGGAACAGGAAGCAAAGGGGAGCTCAGGAGGTGAGCTGGGTAGAAAGTGCCTGCTACAAAAAATCTGTGTTAGGCTCTCTGTATAAAAGAGCAAAGGGATAAAACGTACAGATGGTGGAAGGAAAACAGCTCAGGTGTGTTTATGACAGTGAGATGACAGAAACAAGTTAAGCAGCACAACCCGGGGTAACTGAAATAGCACCCTGTGACAGAGTTATAAGGGGTTTTTCTGTTCCCCTGCTGATGTTAATAGAGATATTTTTTGTGGATGAGAGAATAACACCAGCGACCGTTCTTGGGGCCACCTCTCCTCCACACTTCCTGCCTGTCCGTATACACATCTGCTTGGCTGGCTCTTCATTTCAGTTTTGCTGATAAATACCCTCTTGCAAAGCCTGGGGAAGAGCACGCACGTGAATGTTCCCCAGGACAGTGCAAGAAAGTGATGTTGGGACAGGAAGTTCAACTGATCATTAACCAGAATACTGTCAAATGCATAACAAAAACAAATGGGGGGGGGGGGAAGAGGAAAATCACTGGTGCCAACTGTCCCAAATTTATTGCAAATCTCACAATATTAGGAAATTCAGAGTTATGATTAAAAGAAATCCAAACATGAAGGTCTGAAAGTGCACAATTAAGGCAGGCAACCAGCCGTAACTCTGACCCATAGTGACACCGCAAGGCAAAAAATTGGAATTAATCATGTATTTTTAAAAAAACAGTTTAATCTAATCTGGGACTAAAAACTGTTATGCACTAAACATAATTGTGTGGTTATTGCACAGTGTCACTACAGGGCAGAGCTAGGGCTGTTTGGGTGCCCTAACTCAGGGCTGCCCGGGAAAGGGGGCGGGCAAGTGGGGCAATTTGCCCCGGGCCCCACAGGGGTCCCCACGAGAATATCATATTCTATAGTATTGCAACTTTTTTTATGGAAGGGGCCCCCAAAATTGCTTTGCCCCAGGCCCCCTGAATCCTCTGGGCGGCCCTGCCCTAACTGTGTACTTCCATGCCTTAAAAAGTTTTTGTTTCTTCTAAATTTAACTGTGATTCTGAAATCCCTGGGTTTGTAACCCTTGTTTGGGAGATAATTACAAGATCCCTGTGTGGTTTTTACTCTTAGGATATTGCTATGCATTGAACTTTAACTCTAGTTTAATGAATTGATTCATACAGTTTAAGGCCACAAGGGATCATTAGATCATAGAATCATAGAATATCAGGGTTGGAAGGGACCTCAGGAGGTCATCTAGTCCAACCCCCTGCTCAAAGCAGGACCAATTCCCAACTAAATCATCCCAGCCAGGGCATCTAGTCTGATCTCGTGTATATCACCTAATTTCACCCAGTTACCCCTGTATTGAGCCCAATAAGTTGTTTGGCTAAAACATGTCTTCCAGAAATGCATCCAGCCTTGTTATCCAGACAGCAAGATATGGAAAATCCACCCCATCCCTTGATAGTTTGGGCCAATGGTTTAATCACCTTCACTGTTAAAAAACTGTGCCTAGTTTCTCATTTGAATTTGTCTGGCTTCAGCTTCTAGCCATTAGGTCTGGTTATGTCGCTTTCTGATAGTAAATGGCTCTTTAATCTATCTGATATTTTCTTCACATGAAGGCACTTACACACCGTAATCAAGACACCTCTCAGTCTTCTTTCATAGCTTCCAGGGCCCAAGGGCAACTGTGATAAGCCAGAGTGACCTCCTGTATAACACAGGCCATAGAATTTTCCCCAAATAATTCCTGTTTGAATTAGAGCAGATCTTTAAAAAAAAATCCAATCTTGATTTAATAATTGCCAGTGATGGCGAATCCACCACAACCTTAGATAAATGAACTATGCTCATTGTTAAAAATGTACACCTTATTTTCCATCTGAATTTGTCTCGCTTCAACTTCCAATATTTGGACCTTGTTATACCTTTGTCTGCTAGACTGAAGAGCCCATTATCAAATATTTGTTCCCTTATCTAGGTAGTTATAGACAATGATCGAGTCACCTGTTCATCATTCGTTTTGAATAGCTAAACAGTTTGAGTGTTTTAAGTCTCTTACTGGAAGACATTTTTTCCACCCCTTACATTATTTTTGTGGCTCTTTTCTGCACCCTCTTCAGTTCTCCAACATCCTTTCCAAAATATGGACACCAGAACTTGACATAGTATTCCAATATCTGTCTCACCAATACTGGATACAACGGTAAAAATTATCTCCTTTCTCCTCTATTTATACATCTGCGGTTCACATTAGCCCTTTTTATCCTTGCCTTCGCAGGGGGAACTCACGTTGAGTTGCTTGTCCACTCTGACTCCTAAAGCTTTTTCAGAGTCACTGCTTTCCAGAATACAGTCTGAATTCCTTGTTTCTAGATGTATAACTTGGCATTTGGCTGTATTAAAAGGTATTTTGTTTGAATAGGCCCAGTTTACCAAGCAATCCAGATTGCTCTGTATATCTTCCCCATCCTCATCGTTACCACTCTGCCAATCTTTGCATCATCCACAAATTTTATCAGCAGTGACTTTTAACTTTACTTCCAGGTCATTGATGAAAATGTTGAATAGTATCAGGTCTACTACTGATCTCTGCGGAACCCCATTAGAAACATCCCATTTGAGATTTGTCATTTAGACAGTTCTTAATCTGTTTAACATATGCTTTATTGATATTGCATAGCACTAATTTTTTTAGACAGAATGTCATGCAGTACTAAGTCAAACACCTTACAAAAGTTTAAGTATATTACAGCTGCATAGTTACCTTTATCAACCAAACTTTTAATCTCAAAGAATAAAATCAGGTTTATTTAAGAAGACATATTTTCCATAAAACAATGATGACTGGTATTCATTATTCATTAATTCCTATCCTTTAATTCTTTATCAGTTGAATCCTGTATCATCTTTTCCATTATTTTGCCCAGGATTGATGTCAGTCTTATTGGCCTATAGTTACCCAGGTCATCCTGCTTGCCCTTTCTGAACACTAACACAATGGTAGCACTTCTTCCAGTCTTCTGGTATTTCCCTGGTATTCCAAAATGTATTCCAAAATTAACATCAGCAGCCCAAAGACCTCCTCAGTCTACTGTTTTAGCACTCTTAAGTGCAAGTTATACAGGCCTGCTCATTTAAAAATGTTTATCCCTAGTGGATGTTTAACATCCTCCTTTGTTACCAATGGAGGGGAAAGTACTTCATCATCCTCAGGGGATACGAACACATCATCCTGCTTTTTCCAAATACAGAACAGAAATATTTATTGAACACTTCTGATTTTCTGCATCGTTATTAACAATCTTACCATCTACATCAAGTGATGGGCCTATACTACTATTAGAATTTCTTTTGTTCTTAATATACTTTAAATCCTTTTTACTGTCCTTAGCCCTGCCAGCCATAGATTTTTCCCTGATGTTGTTTTTATTTCTAATTGCTGCCTTCCCTACACCCCAATGTAGTTTGTCATCTGACAACTGGAGCGGGGTGGGGGAGGGAAGGGAGCCAGAGAGTAAAATGACAGGAATCTACATGTCTTAGTCAATAGAAAAAAATAAATTACATTTGGTGAGCAGAGCTTCACAAGTCCTTGCTCGTTGACCAGGCATAAACATTTCTCTGACTGCCTATAGGCTAAGCCAGTAGCCAACCCTGTATTACTACTCTGCTGGCAGTAATGCTGCTGGCTATATGATTAGAATTTTCAAGGAAACATTCTGGTTGGTGATAGAAACCACACTTAAACAATTCTGGGAAATATAATTGTCTAAAATAGATCTTTACTTCAAAAAACTCAGCTAGATGAATTTAAAAAACCTCTCATTTTAATCTCAGACTCAGGAAATAACATCAGACGACACAAAGATTGTCATTTGTTAAGGCCTGGAAATAGGAAGTGAGATCAATTTCAGACACCATCAGATAATGCCATTGCCAGAGGATGTTATTACAGTTTTAGGCTAAATATAAAATATAAATAACGTGTCTTAGGCAGTACAAACTATCTGCTGGCTATGGGTAATTATTGTGAGATAATACATGGAAGTCTGCCTGCTGGACTTGTTGGATTTCTAACTGAAGATATGATGTACTCTTGTGTATGGTGTATTGTTATCTCCTACTACAATAATGTTAGGTTTCAGAGTAGCAGCTGTGTTAGTCTGTATCCGCAAAAAGAACAGGAGTACTTGTGGCACCTTAGAGACTAACAAATTTATTTGAGCATAAGCTTTCGTGGGCTACAGCATCCGAAGAAGTGGGCTGTAGCCCACGAAAGCTTATGCTCCAATAAATTTGTTAGTCTCTAAGGGTACGTCTATACTTACCTCCGGGTTCGGCGGTAAGCAATCGATCCCGGAAGTGCTCGCTGTCGACGCCGGTACTCCTGCTCCGCGAGAGGAGTACGCGGAGTTGACGGGGGAGCCTGCCTGCCGCGTGTGGACCCGCAGTAAGTACCTTGTAGTTCGGACTAAGGTATTTCGACTTCAGCTATGTTATTCACATAGCTGAAGTTGTGTATCTTAGTTCGAACTGGGGGGTTAGTGTGGACCAGCCCTAAGGTGCCACAAGTACTCCTGTTCTTTTTACAATAATGTTCTAATTCTGTTGCCTGTATTTATGGACCTACTTTAATGCATTGGTGGTAAAATAATAGGCCGAGAGTATTGTTCTCTCTAAACTAATCTAAGCCAAATCCATAATAAGGGATTACTTTCCATTCAGAAAGTACAAACACCTCTAAAAGACTTATATTCCATCTGAATGAATTACTTTTCCTACCACTTGTCAGCATTAGAAATTGGCCAGTGGCCCAAGGCCTACACTTTACTCAACAGGCAAATAAAATATTGATCAGCAACACCAAACAGCCAGCTGCACATAGAACAGCAATTGTGGGGATGTGGGGAGAAGGTTGTAGTGATTGCTGCCAAAATATTCATCTTGGTTAGATACAATGCCAAGTAACTTCACTTTTGTGTGATGCAAAATCCTGATCTCTGTAATAAAACCTTCACAAGAATAGAAAATACCCTAAAGAGTTATTCCGAAAGTGGGCAGGGGCTGGAAACTGAACTGCCCTCCTCCCCCTGGAGAAAAGCCCTCCAGAAAAGAGAAGAGGCAAAGCAGTGTGAGGAAAATATGCACAGCCGTTCCTAGCCTGATGTGCCTGTCCCAGCACCTCTCATAAGCAACACGTTCACTTGGCAACATCTTAAGGGAAAAGGAACAGTCAAAGGAAGGAAGAGAACAAAACAAAACAAACCCAGGGCAGGAATGAATTCTATGACCTGCTGCAGTTTGTTCCATTGCTAAACCAATAACCAGGGCAAACTCGGCTCCTGTTTCAGGATAGAATCCTGACCTCACTGAAGCTAATGGCAGAACTCTCATTGAGTTCAATGGGGCTAGGATTTTGCCCTCAGCCTGTAAAATAGGCTAAACCCAGACTTTGCACATGCCTTTGAAACATACAAACATGCCAACATATTCAGTATACAATCTGATGTCCAGGTATAGCAATGTTATCAGGTTTATTATAATTTAATTATCACATGGATTTTTCTCTGGATGCTATCACAGAAAACAGAAGGATCCCAGCGAGACGGAATACATGGGTCTTGACAGGGCCACATTTCTCAACTATATGCTGCTTAAAACGTTAAACATGGGATGGGACCATTCAAAATATTAAAGCTGGCCTCTGCAAAATAGTCTTCTAAATCAAATGAAGGCCATTAGAACTGTCGAGAAGTGTGCTGTCAACTTCTAAAAAATGAAAGTATTGCTTCCCCCTTTACACTCTTATTTCCTCATTCCTTTATATATATGTCTTTAAAAGGAACAGGAACAAAGATATCTAGTTGGCTTATGAAAGAAGAACAAAATGGTTTCAGATTCTCAGGTCTGTAGCATGGAGTCTGAGGATTGTGGGGTGGGGAAAAGATATTACAGAGTACATTTCAGAAGGGCAGCCTCTCTTTTTCAAGTGCAGTTTGCACCCTCATTACATTGTATTGAATAGTGGGCAAATTCTCAGATTTGTGCCCCCGGTTAATTTTGCCATTGCCAAAAGATGGCACCAAATGTGCTGCTACAAACTGCACCGATGAACAGGGAAGCCATGCCTCAGCCCTTGTGAAAATGTACCTGCATACAAAAGGGAGAAGAAAAGCAGAAGAGGGAGTATATGGTGAGACAGGAAAGGATGAAGGAAGAGCAATGGAAGGACAAAGTCAAAAGAGGAAAGGTGGGAAATGAAAGAAAAGAGATGAGTCATTAGAGGAAAGGGAGAGAGAGAAAGGAAAATGGAGAAGAGGTTAGAAAAAAAAACCCAAATGTCTGGGAATAGGGAAGAGGCAAAGAGAAGGCAAAAGGGGATAGCTGAGCAACACGGTGACTTGCACCAAAACCTTCAATTTCTCCCTCCACATAATCTTATGAAGGGGCAACTGCTGCTTGTCAGGAGAAGCCATCTCCTCCACCTTTCCTGTGAAACAGGGTGGGATTTCCCATTAATGATCAGTAGAACTCTAGGTCTCCCATCAGACCTGGAAGATCCCATGGATGAGCAGGTTACTTTAGATATAGGCTTACTGTTCCAGTTCACTCCTGGTTAGAGTTGGGCAAACTTTTTTGGACAAGTAGTTTATATGATGAAAAACAGTTTGGGTCAATTCAAAACTATTAGCGAACTTGACACCAATAGTTCCAGCCATTCACAAACCAGCCAGAAGAGGAGGCAGTAGTGGTGACCCAGTGCTGATGCTTCCCTCTCACTTTTATAATCTTTAGCCCAGCAGTTAGGACACTCATGTGGGCAGGGGAGCCCCAGATTTGAATCCCCACTCTAGAGCAGACCTGAAACAGATTTTATCGATGCACTGAAAATTCAGAAATATTCAGATTTGCTTAAATCTTTTTCTGAACTGCTACCAAATCAAAAAATAAATTATTCATTCATCTCCACTCCTAATACACTTCAAACTTGTCTGCCTTTTGTAGTGACACCAGAAGAGAATCAGTTGGCCAGGAGTCAGTGTAAGGAGAAAGGAACATCCCTGCAAATTGAACGTGCTGTGCAGCTGTTAGCAGAACAAATAGGGAAGCTGCAGTCCAAATGACAAAGTATGTACATACAGAATTTCTAATTTACATTTTTTAAATTCCTTTTTAGGACATGATTAGTTGCCAATCTTTTTGAGATTTTTCTGCTGGAACAGATGAACACCCCGGCACATACACCACCAAAAAACGTCTCAGTTTTCCAGTGTCACTGGAATCTTGCATTGTTTCAAGACTTAAGTGTTTATTTTATTAGCAGTATACTGGGGAAGTTAGAGAAAGCTACATAAAACATTACAGCCCCTTAATAATTATAGATTTTACCACTCAGCAAAATATTTACTATTAAAATCTTGCAAGTGGTTTGTAAAGTTAGATGGAGTTAACGTGTAATATTGTGGTGAATATTAACAATTTTTAAATTGTTTTAGTGCGGGGGTGTCATTGCCTTTAATGGAGATTTACAAATATGCAAAAAAGCAGAGGCAACTTATGAGGGCAGGGAGGGCATGTGGGGTCACACGGTGCGACCAGGCCACCTCCCTGCACAGCAGCTGAGCCATCCAGCTGTGCAGGGCAGGAACTGGGAGAGGCAGAGGCAGGAGCGGAGGAACAGCTGAGAGCTGCTCAGAGGTGCTGCTGCTTTAATTCTAGTGGAAGAGGGAGAGGAACAGCTGGGAGCTGCAGGGAGGGGCTGCAGCTTTCCTGGAAGTGGGGGCCCATTTCCCAGAATGTGGAGGACTGTCTGGAGGATGTGGGAGTATGATTCGAGCTTTTCTGGGGTTGTGCCCCCCCACACTGTCAGCAGGCACAGGTTGTCTATGCAAAAAATCAATACATTCAAGATACCTATGTGGAAATATTACTTCCCTGAGGCCAACCTGCAATGCAACTATTATTAAGAAAATTATGAATCAGAGAAATGTAGAGCTGGAAGGTACACTGAAGGTCATCCAGACCAGCACCCTGCATTGAGGAAAGACCAAGTAAACTTAGAACATCTCTGAGAGGGGTTTGCCCAACCTGTTCTTAAAAACCTCCAGTGATGGGGATTCCAGAACTTCCCCATTCCAGAACTTAACTACCATTATAGTTAGAAAGATTTTCCAAATATCTCCCCTAAATCTCCCTTCCTGCAGATTAAGATAATTAATTCTTGCCCTACCTTCAGGAGACATGGGGATCAATTGATCACCTTCATCTTTATAACAGCCCTTAACATATTTGAAGACTGTTACCAGCCTCCCCTGCCTGCCCCCTCCCCAGTCTTCTTTTCTCAAAACTAAATATGACCATTTTTTAAAATCTTTCCTCATAGGTCAGGTTTTCTAAACCAATTATAATTTTTGTTGCTCTCCTTTGGACTCTCTCCAATTTGTCCACATCTTTCCTTAAGTGGTGCACCCACAACTGGCCACAGTACTCCAGCTGAGATCTCACCAGTTCCAACCAAGTGGGACAGTTACCTCCCACATGGTACATGTGACACTCCTGTTAATATAGCCTAGAATCATATTAGCCTTTTTTACAACTGCATCACATTGTTGACTCATATTCAGTTTGTGATCACTATAACCCCCAGATCCTTTTCAGCAGTAATACCACATAGCTGGTTATTCCCCATTTTGTAGTTGTGTGTTTGATTTTTCCTTCCTGAGTGAGGTATTTTGCACTTGTCCTTATTGAATGTCTTCTTGTTGATTTCAGACCAATTCTCCAATTTGTCAAGGTTCTTTTGAATTCGAATCCTGTGCTCCAAAGTGCTGGCAACTCCTTCCAGTTTGGTGTCAGCCACAAATTTTATAAGCATAACCTCTATTCCATTATCCAAGTCATTAATGAAAATATTGAATAGTACTAGACCCAGGACAGACACCTGCAGATCCCTACTAGATACACCCTCCCAGTTTGACAGCAAATCATTGATAACTACTCTTTAAGTATAGTAATTTAATCTAGACCACGTTTCCCTAGTTTGCTTATGAGAATGTCATGTGAGGCTGTGTCAAAAACCTTACTAAAATCAAGCTAGATCACATCTACTGCTTCCCCCACAACCCCATCCACTAGGCCAATAACTCTATCAAAGAAGGAAATTATGTTGGTTTGGCATGATTTGTTCTTGACAATTGTATGCTGACTATTCCTTATAAGCTTATTATTCTCTAGGTGGTTACAGATTGATTGTTTAATAATTTTAATAAAAAATGGTATTGTGCCAACAGCTGGACTACAGAGCACTGACAAATATTTTGAAATACATTTGCTGTTGGACAAAGTTTTTTTGAATAAAGGCTGCGTGAAGAGTGAGCTCTCCCCATAGCATCTGGAAGTCCCTGCTGCAATCATATGTGCCTGTGGTATAATGTACAGAAAAATTACAAAGAGGCAAAAAAGAAAAGGCAGGAAATTCTCACAATTGCCTATTTCCCTTCACTAAATCAAGCAATTGCATGATCATAAAACTTAACTGAATTGTGGGAGTGAGTCATAGCATTCAAATCTAGAGTATCCACTAATTGTTTTCATGGAAGAGGCTCAGGGAAGTCTGAAGAAGGATTTTATAGGATATTGTTTTACTGATATGTGACCTCTGTGTTCCTTTCAATGCTAGAAAACCTAGTCATTTCAGTTGAAAAGCTTACTTTGTATTGAATTTCCATAGTGATATTTATCTTCCAGTTTTGGGCACAACAGGATAGAAAATTACTCCTTGCCTGTGGCAACTCCGGAGCTCTGGGGAAGGCGCTCTCTGCTGCCATCTAATGGTGAACTGGAGGAAGAGGTGGAATGGGCCAGACCTTATGTGTATATTGTTCCCATCATCCCAGTGTGAACAACTTGGTCATTTTGGTTAAGATTCATTTAAATTTTGTGGGTACAGGTAATGAAATGTTATAATCCTTATTGTGTGACAAAAATACAATAGAACTGTCTTTCTTTGTCCTGAGTGACAATAGATATCACAGAGGCAGCAGCAACATGCCCCTACACAGCACCTATAGAACTGAAATCTCTGTTGGTGGGTTAGGGTCTGAGGACCCAGACTCAGCATCACAGACAGAGACAACAGTGCAGTGATAAATGGCTTATAGGGAACATTATTATGAGAGATGATATGGAGACAGTATTGCATCAAGAAATGGCACAGAGACAGCATCCCGGCTAGAGATGACACAAGGTGGTAGGAAGGTAGAGACGACCCATGCCTGCCAATAGTGGGGGGTCAGAGTGAGAGCAACCAGCTTCAGCAGTGTTATTGAGCATGCTCTGTTCATGTGAGCATGCTGTGTACAAACCAAGCAGCAAATCTGGGGGGGCATGTGACCCCCCCATGCATCGCTTCTGTAGGAAGGCATCTCTCCATGGAAGCCAGGCATAAGCTCCAACTCCATGTGTGCTCCAGACCCAGACTTAGTGTGCACTGCAGGCATCCCCTAAAAAGCTGTCTTAGCAGAAAGGGTTATGTGTGTAGTTTTTATCACCTCATTTTTCTGTTACTCTTCAGGAGTCTTACAACTTTCCTTATTACTAGCTGAACATCAGTATGTCAGATACTTACATGTGCTTGTCTACAATTCATAGAACCCCACTCACTGCTTTCCTGTTGCACATAAGAACTAAAAAACTCAGAGCCAATCCCTGCAAGTCTGTACTCAAGCAAACTCCTAATGACTCTAATAAGAGTTTGTGTCATTGGAGGACTATTGCTTTCAGCTTTATTAGTGCGTTGGAGATACCACCTGGAACTTTGGCAGGGGGTTTCAAAAAGGCTTATATGGGCTTGAGCACGCCACTTCATGTTTAAATACAATGGGAGTTGGATGTCAAACTTCCGTTGGCCCCAGAGAAAATCCCAGTCTTTGTTAAGTTGTTTTGAGGCAGAAACAGTCTGGAAAACATCTCTCAAAACTGATCTCTCCCCAAGGCAATGTAACCTGGTCTCCAATAAGGCCAGCATCTCGTTCTGCAACAATAATCCAAAAAGCATTTTGTATTACAGAGCGGTGTCTGGCCCCATTGAAGCTACAGAAGGCTAAAAGGGGCTCAGATCTGACAGTGATGAACACAGTACAACTACTTGGATGGATTAGCTGTGACTGAGGGCCTGGTGCTGTGTGGTACTGAACAACTTCAGCTAACATGGAGCTCAGCTTGCAGGGGCCACTCAGCCTTTGCAGGGTTGTGCCCATAGGACAATGGCTTAAATGACGTTCCAGTACTTTAATACATCTTATTTAGGGATGTGCCTCATAAGCAACTTTTTGACCACCTCTACAAAGAAATACATCTTCCCAGTGATATTTCCAGCACTTTCAATGTGTATTTAACCTCATCAGTGACTGATATAAGTGTTCTTCCACTGGGGTTATCCAGATAATAACTCTGGGTTACATTATCTAAGGTAGAATAATTTCTTACCTCCTTTAAAGATGAACTAAAATACTTTTTTGAAAAATGTGTGTGTTGCCCCTGGCTGCTTGCATGTTAAGGATGCCCTGCTACCAAGAGAGGCTAGAGGATATATGGGGTGCAGGAGGCAGGAAGAAAGTGGAAGCAGAACTGTGAGGAGAAGAACGGAAGCAGGTGCTGAGCAGAGGAATTGACACCCATCAATGCAATACCTCCCTGTTCTGACTTTAATTTTAGAGAGACCACAACAGCTGCATAACTGCACAAACCCAACCCATTTTCCACTGCCTGTGAAGGTAGAAAAGCAATGGCTTAGTTTAAAATATATCCCTTTGGTATGAATAAGTGATTCCAAGTGACTGAAGCAGAGGGTCCCGTGGCACCTTTAAGACTAACTTCTGTTAGTCTTAAAGGTGCCACAGGACCCTCTGTTGCTTTTTACAGATTCAGACTAACACGGATACCCCTCTGATACAAGTGACTGAAGGAGACTGAAGCATTTTGATTGGAGTCTCCTCAGGCTACAGAACACTGTTGGGGTGGGGAGGGGAATAACAGTTTGATCATGACGTAGTGAGACTCCTAAAAACAATTGTAAGAATCCTGAAGCTGAATGTTTGCCTGGAAGGGTAGAGTTGTCTGTGCTTAAATAATTCATTATCATATTTCACTAAGGGAGTGAGACTATATGTTTTACCAACCTATTTTATATGTAGATGTGAAGTCTTGTGATTTGTAAGTTACATATAGGTTCAATCTTAGGATTGCCTGTAGCACCCATCACTGTAGTATCTCTAAAAAAAAACCTGTAGTATCTCTGAGGTTTTCCCCCACTTGTTTGATTTAAACACAGATACACAAAGGCCTTTGATTTTATACCTAAAGCTCAACACCCAAAAAGGCTCATAAACTCTTCTTGTACAGGTAACATTCTCATCATGTAAATTAAGATAATGCAGGGCTCAATTCTGCAAACACTTATTAGTATGTGTAATCCTTATGTATGAAAGCAGTGACTTCAAATGGCGTCATGCAAGCAAAGACTGCTCACTTAAGTGTTTTCAGGGTCAAGTCCTAAAAATTAAGCTCTTCATGGACATTGCAGATAGCAGAACAACAGGTAAAATATTTTCTCTGTACATAATTCACAGAGCTGTACCACCTTGTTTTACCAAAAATGGCCTGAATACAATGGTATAGAGCATCAACAGCTAAAACAATACTCACTTGTAAATGCTTACTGCCAGATGTTCTGCAGCTTTTTTGACCAATACCAGTAGTCTAGAGTACAGGATTTGTTAAATTGGATTTAAACATTTTTAGTTAATTTATCATCAACATTCATCCTTTACTCTCTCCCCCCCTCTTTAATGCTACAGCCACAGTAGTAGCTCTCCTAGCATAACTAAAAAAGAGCTCCCTTCCAATACAATGCAAATTTTGTATGTCTTTCACGCAAATTGTACCCCACATTTTTTAAGGTAATTAAATAGCATCTGTTATGTTGTTGTAAATATAAATTGAAAGTTCTCAGGGACAGAGACTTGTGCTCCTCAGTGGCTTGTTCTCCTAAGTAACTCTGGCACTTTTGAAAATTCTTACCCTGTGTGAGTACCATGCTGAGCACAATTGGACCTTCATCCCCAGTTGGGGGGATTGAGGAGCTATTGTCATAGATATAAACAACAATAAATGGGGTCTAACTTACTTAGCAATTCCTTTATTAAACTCCACACCCATTAAGCAATATTTATTATATATGAGATGCCGGAGTCCCAGTTCCTAAAATAATCATTCTTTCACCTCACATTCAAGCTCATCTTTTGCTACACATATATAGAGAAACATAATAGACAACAAGTGTATCAAGTTATAGCCACAAGGGGCAGAAGCAGAATTGGAATCCTTAAGGAAGAGAAAGCATGGGGGGTGGGAAAGAGAAAATATTTCATACCACAAGATGGTAGCATTGACCTGTCTGATTGCTCATGCTACATGTTATGAATGGAATGTGTTATGCTGTTGGGGGACTCACAGGAGAGGTTTCATATGGGTTCTGTTAAAGTGATGTATCTCTCTGATTATTTTCACTGTGTATCCATTTCAGCACAAATACAGACACAGATTAAAACAGGGAAGACAAGCTGGGAAAATATGTAGCGCAAAAAAAAGTGGATACAAGAATAACTTTTTAAAGCTGGTTTGAAATTCTCTGTAAATACTTTAAATGAACAGTGCTATACTTGCCTTTTGAATTTTGCTTGTTAATATTTTAGGTAAAAGGTGCATACAAATACTATTTACATTTTGATATATTGACAAAGGGATCTTAGCTGGTTCCTGTATACATACTGGTGGCGTGTGTGTACAAAGTATTTCAAGATTAGGGGCAGTGTGGTCTAGTGTTGGGAGACCTGGCTCTGCCTGCTGTGGGACCTTGGACAAGTCACTTCATCTATCTCTATGCCTCTCTTTCCCCTTCTATTTTGTCTGTCTTGTATATTTAGACTGCAAACTCTTTGGAGCAAGAATTGTCTCTCCCTATGTGTCTGTAGAGCACCTAGCACATTGGTTGGGGCTTAAAGGCACAGCTGTAATGCAGATCATTATAAAAACAGAATAATAGAAGTGAAAGGTCATCCTGCTCTTTGCATCCCCAGCACAATTAGTAAACTGATGTCCAGTACCTTTGAGCTAACACCACAGTTAGTCCAATTTTCAGAATCATAGAATGTAGGGCTGGGAGGGCCCTCAAGAGGCTATCTAATCCATCCCCCATGCTGAGGCAGGATTGAGGCTATGTCTACACTGCACTTTCGTTGATAAAACTTTTGTTGGTAAGGGGTGTGAAAAAACACATCCTGACCAACACAAGTTTTACCGACGAAAAGCGCTAGTGTGGACAGCGCTTTCTTGACAGGAAATTCTCTCCCCACAACAAAGCTACCACCCCTCATTGGGGGTGGTTTTATTTTGTCAGCAGGAGAGCTCTGTCTGGGTGACAAAGAGCGGCTACACTACAGACCCTACAGCGGCATGGCTGTAGGGGCCCAGCTGTGCTGCTGTAAGGTGCGTAGTGTAGACAGCCTAAGTATACCTACACCTAACTTGTTCTTATAAACCTTCAGTGATAGACCGATGACCTCCCCAACCTCCCTGTGTAACCTATTCCAGTGCCTAACTATCTCTATGAATTAGAAAACTTTTCCTAATATTTAACCTAAATCTCCCTTGCTGCAAATTAAGCCAATTACTTCTTGTCCTGTCCTTGATGGACATGGAGAACAATTGATCTCCATCCTCTTTATAACAACTTTTGACATATTTGAAGGGTTATGTCCCGCTTCATCCTTCTCTAAACATGCCCAGTTTTTTCAACCTTTCCTTATAGGTCATGTTTTCTAAACCTTTTATCATTTTTGTTACTCTCCTCTGGACTCTCTCCAACGTGTTCACATCTTTCTTAAAGTGTTGTGCTCAAAATGGGATACAATGCGTCAGCGGAGGCCCCACTAGCGCTGAGTAATTGGGACAATTACCTCTCAGTTCTTACATACAACACTCCTGTTAATACACCCCAGAATGATATTTGCCTTTCTCACAACTGCATCACATTGTTGGCTCATGTTCAATTTGTGACCCATTATAACCCCCAGACTCTTTTCTGCAATACTACCTCCCTAGCCAGTTATTCCCCATTTTGTAGTTGTGTTTTGATTTTTCTTTCCTGAGCATAGTACTTTGCAGTTGTCTTTATTGAATTTCATCTTATTGATTTCAGACCAATTCTCCAATTTCTCAAGATCACATTGAATTCTAATCCTGTCCTCCAAAGTGCTAGAAACCCCTCCCAGCTTGGAGTCATCCACAAATTTTATAGGTGTATTCACCATTCCATTATCTAAGTCAATAATTAAAATATTGAATCAACAAATAGTGAATGAGATACAACATACAATCAAAGGCATTTAGTTTGGTTTTAAAAATTATCAACTATCCCCAGCTGGATTTCTGTTGGCAATGTCCTCTGGCATCCTGGTAGAAGTGGGTCTAGAGGAAGGATTACATGGAAAAGGTAGTGGCCATGTGCACTAGGAGGGAGTATCATGCCTACAGGGAAGAGTGGAAAGAAAAGCGAAGAGCTGTGGGACAAGTGAATAAATGGGAGCATGGTCCAACCAGATACCATAAGCCATAAGCGCTGCCTTTTATTTTCCCCTGAGGGTGCTCCATCCCAACTCTGCCCCCGCTCCGCCCCTTCCCCGAGTCCTACCCTCACTCTACCTCTTTCCAATCCTGCTCTGCCCCCTCCCCCAAGGTTCCCACCCCGCCCATTGCTCACTGCTTCCTGCCCTCCCTCAAGTGCCTCCCCAAGTCACCAAAGAGCTGATCGGCAGAGCTGCCAAACAGCTGTGGCTGGTGGGTGCTGAGCACCCACTTTTTTTCCGGTGGGTGCTTGAGCCCTTGAGCACTCACGCAGTTGGTGCCTATGTCATAAGCTAAGCAAGGCCAAGGCGGCCAACATAGGACATTGGGCTTGTTGAGCTGTCTGATCTTGTTTGGCAATGAAGGGCAGACCCAGACCCTACATGACAGAAACCCCTTTATTTAAATAATGAGGGGTGAGTGTGATTATAAAGGGGAAACCCTTGAAGGTAATTACAGTAAAAATATATTAGAAGCTGGTTTTAGAAATCTAAATCTAATAGCAGGGGCTCAGAGTTCAGATTGCAGACAGCAGAGGCAAGGCACAATAGCACCAAAGTGTCAGCCTGCAAGCCTATGGGAGGAGCTGGGAGAAGACACATGACATCAGTACTGGCCAGTACTCCTCCTCTGCTAGGTTCCATAAACAGCCCTTTAAAAGTTTTGTTAAGTGGGGTAAAAAGAAAGTAAACTGGTGGAAAATGGTGATCCTGAATGACTCTCTCCTAAACTAGAAACATGGTCCCTGCTTCCCAAACTTTACTTTGGCTTGTGAAGATTACAAACCTAAAAATAACCAAGGATTGCTTGTCTACAGATGCAACCGTGAGCCCTATCAACCCATCCAGACACCCACTGTCACATGGTGCAATGGTTGTAATAGAAGTATGCAGACAGGCACATTGAACTAAATAGAAGCCCACCCAGACCCACCAGTTTCAGCAGCGTTTCTCAAAACGGAGTCATGAGCAAAACCAACCTGCATTCAGAGCCCAACAGATCTCTGCTTCTGGCAGCTGGAATAGACATGCTCCTGCACTGAGCTGTTTCACCAAGGGTGTCAGCTAGGATGGAAATGACTAACTCATGGGACCATCGTAGCCAATGGCTCAGGAGGATGGTGCAGCTTCTTCCCACCTGCTGGCCAGAGCCTGAGAAACAAAGAAGTTAAGAAACAGGAAGAGTCAGAAAAAGAATGAGGGAGCCAAATGAAAAGGGGGAAACAAGAGAGAAACAGCAGCAGCGGTAACCATATTAATTTTGGTATGTAACAAGCTTGTGATTCACAACAAAGATTGTGGCTGCCAAAATACAGGTGGATGTAAAATGTTCTCTTTGTACTTACTAAAAATTGTGAATTGGGATCATTTTCCTGCCCCTGGCTGTGTGTGTAAATAAAAACAGAAAAGTAAGTTTTGTTAATTTTTGGCAGAGGTGTAATCTTGCAAGCGCTGCTGCTCCATATGTGCAATTCATATTTACTCCAGTAGGACGTCAGCACCTTGTGAAACCAGGCTCTCTTCATTTAGAAGCCTAACTTTAGGCATAAGGATGGGGGGAGGGGGAAATCACCTGTGATAAATAAAGGGGAGGGGGAGCTCCCTTTGATGGACACCCAGCCAGCCAGTTAGCTGTAAAATCCCTCTTGGTAGCTGTTCTTTACTTGCTTTATCTGTAAAGGGTTAAAAAGTCCCCCAGGTAAAGGAAAAAAAGTAGGCACCTGACCAAAAGAGCCAATGGGAAGGCTAGAACTTTTTAAAATGGTAAAAGAAATTTCCCTTTTTCTGTTGTTCTCTGGGTTACAGCGACCCGGAGCAGCAATGCTACAAGCAGAAATGCTGTGTAAGGTTTGAACCAGGTATGAAAAAGTATTTTCCATACCTAGAAGGCATACTTTGGATATAGAATGTTTAGTTAGACGCTATCAGGTTTATTTCTTATTTTGGCTTGTGGATCTCCTCTGTGCTAACCCGATACTTTTGTATGCATGTAACCTTTAAGCTGACCACCAAGAAAGCTAGTTTGGGTGCTTAATTTTTGGAATTGCTCTTTTAAAATCTAGCAAATGCCTAAGTTCCAGATGTATTTTCTTTCTTTTTGTTTTAATAAAATTTTATTTTTTTTTAAGAATAGGATTGGATTTTTGGTGTCCTGAGGTTTGTGCATGTTGCTTGATTAGCTGATAGCCACAGGTCATCTCCTTTGTTTTTTCTCTCAGCTCTTCCCTGGAGGGGTGGTGAAAGGGCTTGAGGGTACCCCACAGGGAGGAATTCTCAAGTGCTCCTTCCTGGATTCAAAGGAGGGTTTTTTGCATTAGGATGGTGACAGCATTTACCAAGCCAAGGTCAGAGAGAAGCTGTAACCTTGGGAGTTTAATACAAGCCTGGAGTGCAGGGTGACCAGACAGCAAATGTGAAAAATCAGGACGGGGGTGGGGGGTAATAGGAGCCTATATAAAAAAAAGAACCAAAAATCGGGACTGTCCCTATAAAATCGAGACATCTGGTCACCCTACTGGAGTGGCAAGTATTAATTTTTAAAATCCTTGTGGGCCCCCACCTTCTGCACTCGGAGTGACAAGAGTGGGGATTCAGCCTTGACATCACCCTTTTCCTTTTTTGCAGCACTTTTTTTTCAATTGATTCCCTTAAAAATCTGTTTCTTAACAAAATCTGGTTTCAAATGATTTGTCTAACTTTCTGCAAGTCACTCCTGACCCGCACAACCCTCCCATGGTCTCACCTCACATCACCAGATGCATCTAGCTTATTTTGCACCTCACCCTGATATCTTCATCCTTGGCTACCCTCCCCCACAGCCCTCCTGCCTTCATCTCCCTTTACACTCCACTTCACTTTCCTCACACAAACACCTTCTCATTCTCCCCTTTTGTGACTCTCTTCTCCATCTCAACAACAGAACAATTACTATAATTATTTAAATGTTGAAAAACTTTAAAGCTTCTTTTCAGAATCAGGCAAGCACTAAACCAAGCAACCACTTTCTTTTGATATAAACCTCATCTTCCCTTCCTCTCCATCTCCTCCCTTCTACTTACCATCTTCCTTGCTCTGTTTGGTCTAATCTTAGGTTGTGAACTGCTTGGAGCAAAGGCCACATCTGCTCTATATTCCATATGGCACTATATACATTTTGGGGACTGTATAGATACCAAGTTTAAAATGTATGTGTGTGATTATGGTAAACCTTGTGCAAAACCGAAATAACCAAGACAGTAAGTCGAAATAATATTACATGTTCTGTCAACAGGGAGCTGTTCTCTTGCATAACTTCACTGGCAGTTAAGGAAAGCTAAAATATGATGGGTTTCTTTTCCCTATTGCAAATGAGTAGTTTATGTACAAATGTGAACTCAAAAAGAAAATTCACTTCTCTTGAGAAAGAGGATTTTAAAAAGGCAGATGATTTTAGCACCCAAGGCAGCCTTTATGAAACATCTGCTATGACGTCACCTTGTTCTGGCTCAATACGAAGCATATCAGTGGCTCCACAGAGTAATAGGATAAAAAATGGGAAAACTGCCATTGCTTGTTTAGCAGCTTGTATGGTTGATAAATGTCACCTTTCAAACAACTACAGTCCAATTGTTTTTTTGGGGGAAATATTTCCTTGAGCAAGAGGTTTGCAAACCATTAGCTATTTCCCATCTCTCATGGTGCTTTAATATACCACACACACTTTGTTCCTACTAATGATTACTCATGGATTTGATTTGCTGGACCAGAGGGCCCCTAAGAGGCTTAAAAATCATGCCTGACGTCATTTACAAAAATTAAATATCTTCTGTAGCCATGTCGAAAGTTTATTCCCATCTCAAAATTGTTAAACCCAATGTATATTAGGCAGAATGTGTAACTGTTCTTAAGAGACTGAAAAGAGAAGAATTGCTCCTTTCGTATTCAAAGGTTTCCAAAGTGCTTTAAAAGCAATGAGAGACAGTACTAGTGCAGCGGCTGTTTTGTGAAATACAGTAGCCATTATGTGCTCATCAATGGCAAATGCAGCAGGTTGGGCTTTAGAATCTATTTTCCTGAAAGAGGGAAACACTGCCAGGGCAGCCGGGTTCATTTCATTGTGTGTTTAAAAAGAGCCATGGAATTTTTAACTCCTACCTGATAGCTGCCAGAACAGACAGAAGAGACTTCTGTTAATATCTCATGGTGCCTCTAGCAGTTATCTCTTCATGGTTTTGCTTCAGACAAGTACATCTTACTGCAAGTTTTCTGAGAGATGTAAGTTCCCTCTTCCCAAAATGCAGAGTACCATACTCTCACCAGCTTGAACTGAAGCTCTAGGTGCTCAGCACACCTGAAAAATCAGGCTGTAGGTACAACAGGCACAGCCCCTTGGTACTGTTCTCTATTCATCCCAGGAATAAACTTGTCTTGCCATCAGACTGTCAACTTCTTTAAGAGCTCTACATTTGATTATGCACGTGCAAGGCCCATGAGCAGTCATAGCTGCATTATTATTTTTTAAATAATGGGGGAGAAACAATGATGAGATCATGTATTGGTGAATGCCAATCATGAGGTACAAGTACAGTATGGGGAATGAGTCAGACCTTTGAATAGAGTCCTGAACTGTAAGAATGGAATGCACTCACCTATTACTAGTCAAGTATTCTCAAATAAGACTGATAGGTAAACGAACTACCACTCATTCACAATAGCTTTTTAATGATTTTATTGTTTAAAAAAAAAAAGCACTTTAAAAGGTATTAAACAATTGGAAAAACACTCCTTTTTTCAACTCACCAAATATTTCTTTACATGGAAACAATGGGAAAACCTGTGATAAACACTGTAAGTAACTGCTGTTCTGGTCATATATCAGATGACCCCAGTTAACTAGGACATACCATGCTAACGGGAAAAATATTGGCAGTACTACATCATATGGAAGTGGAAATAAAAAACATGCAGTATTTTCATTTGTGCTTGAGGGGCCTATTTCCTGGAGTAGCTTTTTTTTTTTTTTTTTTTTTTTTTTTTTTTTAAGAGCGTATTATTTTATCTGCTGTTTCTCCCCAGCATAATATACAGTTTCAAGGGGCTTTCACAACTTTGGACACAAGTGAGAATTCAGATTATCTGCCAATGAGCTCAAGAATGCCAAATAAATGCAGGGAATTTGCACATCTGCCTTATTTTTATTGCAATTTCTATTTCATAATAGTATTAAAATACACAAGGCAACACATTTCAAAGGAATAAGTCACATCTCACTTAACACACTGAACCAAATTCTTTCTTCGCTAACACCAGTTCAACTCCACTGGAGTCCCTTGGGGTTCCACAAATATAGTGGAGGGCAGAATTCTACCCACTGTCTTAACCCTGTATCCTCTTAGGTGACAAGCATGCAACCAGCATTGCGCAACAAGTCTGTCCTACTGCTGAATCCATGATAAACTTGTTTGGCTACGTTTCTGCACTTGTCCAGGAAGGGGTCTATTCAGCAAACTAAGATTCTGCATCAGTTAAAGCTTTTATTCTTTAAATTTAAAACAATAAATTCAGTGTTTTAAAGGATTTTCCAAATAATGCCAAAACAGTAAGGCAACAAGGCAGAGCTAAAATAAAGCTGTGAGCCCTGAAATGGCCAGTATACAGTAATATTAACCAGGTATTATGAGTTTTATCAATGAGCAGAAAACTGTTAGTTTCAGTTTCACGTTCAAAAATAGTAGTCAGACCAAACTACAGGTTACATAGCACCTTTGGCTCTGTTTCAATTTCAGCTCCAGTGAGATAAACATTTGAATTAAGCAGATACAAATTAAACAATGTGGAGATCCAGCATCAGAGAAGTATGCTCAAATGGGCCTATGAAAACATTCTGATCCCAATAATTTAATGCATCAAAGACCAGGGTAGGTTTAGATGCTAGGATGCTGGGTTTGTTTTGCTCTGATTAAACCACGAGGCTACTGCTTCTCCAGGCCTTTGGCCACCCCCTATTCTGACATGGGGGGTACACAGACACAGGCTACATTAAGGTGTGGGGCCCAAGAGAAATTGTGGGTAAATCAGAATCACAAAATTTAATTATTCACAACCTGCTCTGAGCATCATGTGATCGCTGAAAACTGTTGCAGTGGCCCAGGCAGTTTGAAGTGAGTCCACTTCACTGAAAGACACCAGCACTGAGTGTAGCATTGACATTTAGCCATTATGACAGCACATAGAGTAGAGGAAAGCAGGAGATTGAACAAATATTGGAATCTCTCCTCTGTGGGCACTTACACATTATGTTAAGGGGTTTTTTTGGTTACAAGTTACCTTTGCAAATAATCTTGCTCTGCTAAGTAAAACTAAAAACATCCCTACATACAAGTCATGATGAGGGTCTACTGAAAACAAATCCAAAATATTAACAAGCTTCCAACTGTACAGCCTAGGGCCCTTCAGGGCCATGATTGTCTCACTGTTTTAGGAAAGACCCTCTTCTCGGTCAATCATTTCTGCTTTGGTGGAGAATACATCAGCCAACATGTGCTTTGGGATTTCAGAACCCCTCACTTTTAATGTATAGCAGGCGTTCTCTACTTTGGCCAGACTCTGCTTCAAGGTATATAGTTTCTTAGACACTTCATAGGGTCCAGTGTTGCCAATATAGGAAAAACCATCATAAATCTGACGTAAAAACTGGCTCAGTTCAAATGGGGTGTCTATATCACCGTTTCCAACACTGTTAATACACATCCGCATGAGCTCTCCAGTTAGATCAGCCACACCCAGCAGGTAATCGACAGGTGTTACCTTCAGGCTCCAAGTGCACAGCTGCTCATCATGTGGATTGGAGGAGGGCTGAGGACAAAACACAACATAGAATATTGAAAAGTGAAGAAATGGTGGTTTGCACCAGTTTAAACACACATTGGCTTAACTGGCATAACTGTAGACCAACAACAACTAAAAAACGTTCAGTAAAATTAAACTACACAGTATTTCTATATAATAGCAGGTTAGGCTTCAAAAGCACTTTATAAAATTCATTAACCCTTACTTTTGTACTTTACAGGTGTATGTATCTTCTACATTTCACAGATGAGAAAACAGTGGCAAATGCATTAACAAACATTTTTAAACACTGAAGACAGCGATCCAGGCCCTATATCTACCATCTATATCTGTACACATCGTTACCAAATTTGTCTCTGCATATATGTTTACTTGTATTTACATTTTTGTGCACAGACCTCAGGCCACCAGATTTAAAATAATTGGCCCTAACTGACCTGCCAATGCTAGTGCGGGGTTAGGAAATGTAAGAGCCAGGGTTAGGAAAAATAAATCATACCATTTTGTAACACAATCCAGTATTTCAAAATATAGTTACCATAAAAAGCAGGACTCAAGAATAAATGGACGTGTTTCTCTGGAATTTTCCCCAGATCCATTACTCTACAATCTTATTAAAATTAACCAATACCTCATGGAGTACTTGAAATATTGTTTTATCAAGAAACAATTCTGCTCCTAAATCATATAATTTCTGTATATCTCTTCCCACATTCTATATCCCCAAGACATCATGGTATATGAAAAACTGATTTTTTGTTCTTAAGAGTTCATCTGCTGCAGCTACTTTTTCTCCACCCGAAGTCATAAATCCTATATTTATGACATCACAATTTGTTGTGAAAATGAGTAGGTCACAGAGGGTTCTGCCTTCAGCAGGAGCAGATGAACTCAAATAAAGATCTGGTTTCCTTGCAAATATCCTTAGTAGTAAGGAATATAAGAGGAGAACTATGAAAAAGCATGATTTACAACACAATTTCTTCTAATAAAATGATTTTCCATGAGTAATCTGTAGCAGCAGAACTGGTGCTGTGCTCCTCCATGTAGAACTCCCAGTCGCCCTTGTCAACAGTTCAAATGGGACAAAACACTTGTTGCAGTTAGTGGTAGTATTTGAAGCCTGACCATTCTTAAATGTATTAAAATGTTAGGACATCATGGTTTCAAATTGCTCAGTAAAGGCAGCCCTTGAACATCTGTCTTCAAGACGTTTGCTTTTCTCTAGAGACATTTGCTTAATACTATACCTAGAGTTGAATTCCAGCTGCCTGGAAATGTTATGCAGCTGCCTGCTTGAGTGTTCAACTCAAAAGGCTAGCAATCTAAAGACACCTTATATTATATTTACAGCATTTCTTTCAGGGGAAAGAATATTTATTGATAAAGATACTTGCACCTTACATAACACACAGACTTCTGAGTACAATTAGGACTTAGTAATGTTGTGTTAAAGTGGCAAACATTTTTCCAGGAAATTTCTCCAACATTTTTGGCATTTTGGGCTGCTGAAGTATCACTGTCACCATGAAATTTCAGCAACAATTGTGGGCAAAGGTATGTGCAAAATGCAAAATACACTTTCATCTGGAAACTAAAGTAACATAATGGCTGAGACTTTTTTCCTTTGTGGCTTTTGAAAGATGAGCTGAAAAGAGGGGGAAACACAGAGAGACATTCTGAAACTCTCTCACACACACACAGACATTGGAGATGGAAGGCAAGGGCAAGAGGATCCATAATGGCAAGCACTACAGCCACAGAGGGAGCCAAGGGCTCAGGTGGTGGCAGAGGTTTCTCTTCCTGTAGCTAGAGGAAGAGTGTAGCATGCCTACAGTGCCAGTGGGAAGGGATTTACTTCTCAAGTCTGAACAACCTGACTGCAACACTGAATCTCTTTGTGTCCAGCTGACATTACAGTACAAGAGTACTTTGGATCTCCTAACAGTGGTTCCAATTTCTCTGCAATTGCTCAACTAGCAGTGGCATAAGGGATACCTCTGAATGGCACTGACCGTTTTTACTAGTATATTCGTAACACAATACATACCTATTACTTTGCTATGGAGCTCTTCCTGGGGAGTTACACAACAATGGTCCTTAATTTTCAGGATCTCATAAAACCTTTTCTTGTCCTACGTATACGCAGTGACCTGTTACACTGTTTAATTTCTATGAGCACTCTTAGGGCTTGTCTTCGCTAGGGGGTAAGTCAACCTAAGTTATGCTACTCCAGCTACGTGAATAACATAGCTGGGGTCGATGTAGCTTAGGTCGACTTACCCTGGTGTCTTCACTGCGCTGCATCGACGGGAGATGCTCTCCTGTCGACTTACCTTAATCTTCTCGGGAAGCTGGAGTACTGGGGTCGACCCGAGAGCGCTCTGCGGTTGATTTAGTGGGTCTTTATTAGACCCATTAAATTGACCCCTGCTGCATCGATTGCAGCAGCGTCGATCTCCCCATAGTGAAGCCCTTAGAGATATGAATGTATCTACTGGAGTTTCATTCATGACCTCAACAGCTGGTCATTCATCCAAAAATTAAATCAAGTCAAGCCCATGGAAAAATGTGTGCACTGTTACCCCTGTTACAGAAGAAAAAAACAATACTATAAGCCTGGTTTCACAACTGGCTGTAGACACCAGAGTTTAGCTTTTATAGTCTAATAATGATCATTTCCTTTGACCAACTAACTTTTGTCTCCGAACAAACCTGTTCAGTCACTTTCTGGAGGCAATGCTAATATCGCATCATAGCTTATTTAAGACTTTATTCTTTTTTCAAAAATTTTGGGGAGGAATTGCAGCTGTTTCTTTGTTTTTAAATAATTGATGCTGATGACCACCAGTATGACCATCCAGTGTGGACATCTCCATGCATCTTCATTCAGTGTCATTTGAGATTTTTCTCTTTAAAGACTGCAAAATGTCTCATTAGAACAGCAATTAAAGTGACCTTATGCATTCCACACATCGATCCACTTTACACCCGAATATAAATTTTAAAAATAGAATGTTCATCCAAAGGCTGCGTAAAAAAGATGGCCAGGCTGTATTTTGGCCATATACAAAATGTTCTATTTAGGGATGGGCAGGGCAGAGAGGAAGGGCAAGAAATGGAAGATGCTGTATTAGGCATAGGAAAGGAAGGAAAGCAAGTCTGTTGCGCGGTGGGAAGTTCAAGATTAATTCTAAGTGAGATATCAGTGACCTTGCTAGGACACAGAACACGTATTTTAATACTAGCTGGTTATAGTGAAAAAATTGCAAGTTGATAAAACTGTGACAGAGGACAACACCCTTCTTCTCATCACTCTCTGCTGTTGGCTCCTGTAATTAGCTCATTGTTGAGCAATGGGACTGAATCAGTTGAAGTTACTGTACCCCTTACATTCATTTGCTTCTTCTATTTAGGTTCTTATGCTACCCCTATCAGTATGATATCTGAGTGCCTGCTGGATATAATCATATAGGCAATATGCAATACAAAATTTAGAATAGTTCCTCCAGAATTATCAAATGGTATGCTAATATACTGGCCCCTTTTCCCAATGAAAAGGGCTCAGCCTGGTCCATGAATAACAAAACAATTCTTACCGTGTTTGTTTCTTCTTCTTTGTCTTCCACTGTAAATATTAGCTGTTTGTTGATCTCCTTAACACTAATTAGTGATCGTGTTTTGATGAAATATTGGAAAGACACTGCCTCTACATATTCCTGAAGCCCTGTAGGAATAGCAAAACAGTCAAACTAATGAAACTTCTCAACAGAGATCCATGCTTACAATTACAGAAATATTTTAGAAGAGATTATTTTCAAGGTCACCTGCAAAAGGAAAGTGAAAATGGTGCAAAAGACAGAAATGGGAGCTGAATACATAATTTTATTAACCTAATATGCTTCCCCCATATACAAACCAAGACATTAAACCAACATCATGGCTGATATGCATTTTCAGCGTATTTTATTCAGAAGGGTACATTATGCATAGATCCTCTTTTCCATCCAGATGCTTTTGTAATCGTAATATAAAGCATGATACTGTTCCCACTGACCTCTCGGGCCTGTTCTCACTAAACAGCAGCTCCTTACAGTGGGGTATTAAGAAACTTGTTTTAACAGACTATTTCTCTGATAGAAAAAGAAATGAATAGCACAGTTGAAAGGCTCAGGAAAAAAATAGTTTCCGTTAACAGCAGCATTTGCAGGAATGTTAAGACTGACACTGCACTCTTTATTCAAGCAAAATCTCCACTATTGAGTATTTTTGATGAGTGAATACACACAATGGCTAAAAGACCAATTTTCCAGGTAATTTTTCTCTCTCCTTGAGTCTTTCTAGCTGTTCTTTCCTCCAACACAACCTGTGGTGAAATTGACTAAGTGAAGTACAGAGCCATGGTGCATAGTGTGGGGACCAAGAGCTGCATGACAATTTGATTTTTGCTCTCCAAATAACAATGAAGAAATGTGAATTTGCATTATTCCATCTAGTTATTACTGGAAAGTATTGATTGAAGCCCAAGACTCCCACATCATCTTTTGTAGGAAATCACAGAATCATAAAAATGCAGGACTGTAAGGGACCCCAAAGGATCATCGAGTCCATCCCCCATGCTGAGGCAGGACCAAGTATACCCAGACCATTCATCACATATCTACTCTGGTCTTAAAAATCACAAGGGGAGCACAGAGTGTGGCACAGCCGGAGGGCTGTGTCATGAAGAGGATGCTGCAATCCTGGGAGTGACATGGGTCCCTGGATCAGAAGTGACAGTAGCGAGACGCAAGGGTGCACCGGCTAGCAGAGCCAATCCCTGGGACAGCCAGAATGGGGCGCCGCAGTGGTGAGTCACACCACATCACATATGGTGGAGAATGTGGGCATTTGGTTGCCCCTGAGGGAAGGGGACTGAGTGAGAGACTCAGAGACTGTTTGACAGTTGCCCTTGTTAGAAGAGGAGTTTGAAAGACTATTTAAGGGATACTTGCGGGGGTAAAGGAACTATGGAGCTGCCATGTACAGAGACCTTTTTGGCAGAAGGCAGGTGTACCTTCCCAGACTTCAGAGTTGCCGCTTCCAATAAAGGGGGTTGAAGAGCAACCAAGAGGGATTCAGGCCCTGGTGAGGTAGATCCTGGAAAACCAGCAGCATCAGTGGGAGGCACAGAGATACTTGCAGGAATGCCTGAGGCAACTAATGGAAGAGCAGCGTTATTTGCTCAAGACCCTCCAGGAGGTGATCGGGGCCAGAGAGCCTGGGGCAAGAAGCCAGGTCCCAGGGTCAGGCCAGCAGGCCAAGCAGGGCAGTGTTACGCCTGTGGGCAGAGGGGACCCTTCAAGAGAGCGTGCCCTATTGGAAAGAGGAGAAGTCTATCCCAAAGGGAAAGAGAGCAGGGAAACCCCCAGTCCCTGACCTCTGAAGAGAAAAGGAAGGGGGGATGCTTGTTTTGCCTGTGGGGAATCAGGGCATGTGAAGAGGAAGTGCCCTCACAGACAGAACAGGAGCCCAGGGAATGGCAGCATCCCATTTGGGGATGAGAAAGGGGACCCGAGCCAGCAGAAGAGCAAGAGAGATAGAAAGGAACAGAAGGAGGTGCCAGATACCCAGTGGGGGTGCACCAAGATGGTGGAGAAGGCCAAAGGGGCCGAGCAGGAGAGAAAGGAGAAACAGAAGAGAAGGAAGAGTCCCTTAGACATCCAGCTGCAGGATGTGGGGACTTATACAGAGACCAATTGAAGGGAGCTGGGAATTCAGACCCTGGGAGAAGGGGGTACTGGGATAGCCAGCAGAGCAAGGGCCAAGGCTATGGGAGAGGCTGAAAGTCACTGAGCTGGCCTTGCACAAGACAGCGCAGAGGCACACATAAGGAAATTTAGGGACACCAGGGAGGAGAATGACAAGTTGCTCCTCCTAGTGGAGAAGCTGAGACAGCAGACCGACACCCTGCAAGCACAGTTGTGGGGGCAGCAGTGGAGGTAACCTCCACCAACCAGGGCAGTCGGTCTTAAGGGAGAGGGTGTGTGATAGGGCGCCTGCCACACACTGCGCTCCAAGGGGTTAACAGAGCCCTTGGGAGGCTGCGCAGGAGGCAGCCAATCAGAGAAGGGCTGAGAGGAACAGCCAATCAGGGCCCGGCAGGCCCATATAAGAAGAGCTGCAGGACAAAATACCTTCAGTTACTCCCTGGAGCTTGAAGAGGGAGGAGGACTGGCTGCCTTGCAGGCTGAAGGCAGCAAGCACCCTGGATAGAGCAGTACTGCAGGCAGAGATTGAGGGAGCAAAAGGCAGCTCCTGGTGAGCTGCAGGGATCTGCAGGCTGAGGTCCTGGCAATGACACAGAGGGTGCTGGGGCTGTGGGGAATTGGGTCAGGGAGCTCTACTAAGGAGCTAGAGGGGATGCAACAAGTGGTGGCCATCTACAGGGTCCCTGGGCCAGCATCCAGAGTAGTGAGTGGGCCTGGGTCCACTCCCCTCCCCCCCTTGCCACTGAGGAAGTGGCCAGACATTGAGCTGCAGTTGCTGCTGAGGGAAGTGGCTGGACAGCTGACTGCAGGTCCCCAGGAAGGGGGAACACAGAGTGCGGCACAGCTGGAGGGCTGTGACATGAAGAGGATGCTGTGTTCCTGGGAGTGACAGTGGTGAGACACCACTAGAAGAGGGCGCACTGGCTAGCAGAGCTGAACCCCAGGACAGCCAGCAGGGGGTGCCGCAGTGGCGAGCTGTACCACATCACAGGTTGTTCAATCAGTTTTGCATCCACCTTGTAGTAATTTCATCTAGACCATTTCCCTAGTTTGAGAATGTCATGCATGACTGTCAAAAACCCTACTAAAATCAAGATATATCACAGCAATTAACTGATTCATTCCTTACATCCTGTAGTTTGGGTGAAATTCACACCTGTCCCGAGGATCTTTTAATATTAATCATTTATATTGCAGTACCACCAGGTGGGGGCTTTGTTCTCTAGCAACATATGGGATATAAGTCATAGACCGTGTCCCAAAGAGCTTACAACTTAAAAAAGCAAGACATTACAGGTAGATAAAACGAACAAGTAAGTGGGGACAAGCAGGAAAAGAAAAGATATGCTCTAATAAATTTGTTAGTCTCTAAGGTGCCACAAGTACTCCTGTTCTTTTTGTGGATACAGACTAACACGGCTGCTACTCTGAAACCTTCCAATAGTATATTGTTTTAGCACAGATTAGCTGTGTATATAATTTGTAGTGAATTGTAGTAAACACAACTCACTACCTGCTTAGCAGTTACCAGATGGCAGTTTTCTGTATGTATTACAGAAGAGGTGAGATTTAAGGAGGGTCTTGAAGGAAGATCAAGTCTTGGTAGCTTTACAGATTTGGACTGGGAGTTCTGCCCTTCTTTGTAAGGGGCTGAATTGGGGAAAGTATGTGGGAAGTGCCCATAAGCAGGCAATTGAGGCTGGCATGGTTGGTAGAGTTTAAGGCAGTCATTCTCCCTGAGGGTATGCAGAGATCTTCCAGGGGGTATGTCAACTGATCTAGATATTTGCCTAGTATTCTAAAAGGCTACATAAAAAGGACTACCAAAGTCAGAACAAACTAAAATTTCATACAATGATTTGTTTATACTGCTCTATATATTATACATTGAAATGTATGTACAATACATTTGGGAGGTCCAGGTTGGATATCAGGAAAAACTATTTCACTAGGAGGGTGGTGAAACACTGGAATGCGTTACCTAGGGAGGTGGTGGAGTCTCCTTCCTTGGAGGTTTTTAAGGCCCGGCTTGACAAAGCCCTGGCTGGGATGATTTAGCTGGGAATTGGTCCTGCTTTGAGCAGGGGGTTGGACTAGATGACCTCTTGAGGTCCCTTCCAACTCTGATATTCTATGATTCTATGATTCTATATTTATATTCCAATTGATTTATTTTATAGTTGTAAAAAGGAGAAAGTAAGCAATTTTTCAGTCAGTGTGCTGACATTTTTGTATTTTTATGTCTGATTTTGTAAGCAAGTAGTTTTTAAGTGAGGTGAAACTTAGGGTATTTAAGACAAATCAGACTCTTGAAAGGGGTACAGTAGTCTGGAAAGGTTGACAGCCACTGTAATAAGGTAACAGAACGGATAGGCATGGTGGGGCTAAAATGTGAAGAACTTTGACAATGCAGACGAGAAGTTTGTACTTGACATGTTGGAAGATAAAAAGCCAAAGGAGAGAGTTAAAAAAGCAGGGTGACAATCACAGCAACATGCCAGGAAAATTATCTTAGCAGCTGCATTTTGAATACACTTGTAGGAGGCCAGAGAGGAGAGACTGCTGTATTCAAGGCACAAGATGATATGGGCTTAGACAAGAGTTTTGGCAGTGTGGGCAGTGAGGAAAGATTCGATCTTGGGGGGAAATCTTGGCCCCACAGAAGTTGATGGGAGTTTTGCCATTGATTTCAGCATGACCAGGATTTCACTCCTAGAGATGTTGTATAGGAAGATACAGCCTGGATCAAAGGAAAGGTCTGAGTCAAAAAAAGCCAAGAATATGGATATAAGCAACAGGGAAAATGGTGGTGCTGTTCAATGTGATTGAGAGGGTGACAGAGAGAGGGTTTGGGCGGGGAACATCAGCCTATAGAAGGCCTGTCATACTATAGCCGTAATAAAGGGCTTAAAGGTGACCTACAAGGATATTTCAGAACAACTGTATCCTTTTTATGCCTTTTTTATGACTCTGGCAGGGTAAGGAAAATAGGTTCAGTGTTCAGAAGCCACCTTAAAATGCTCTTCACTGGTGAGGAGCCATTTGAGGCTGCCTCTGATTATGCCCCCTGTGATTGTTCTAGCTTTTTCTCCCCCAATCTAAGGCTACACCTAAAAATCTACAATGGAGATAAAGCATTTTGAGCATGAGTGTAAAAGGCTGCTAAAAAGAATGTGCTCAATCAGAATCCCCCAAAAGTTTTATTAACCTATAAGTTCTAGAAACTGTTGGATTTCACCACTTATCTTTTCCCAGGCTCATCTTGTACTCCGTTATGATGCAGTATTATGTGACCAACAATTCATTATGACATTTTCTCTAATTCTGTTTTTAAGCAGAGAGCTACCACATATAGCAGCATTACACATGGGAACCTCTGCCAGAGCACATTTCTGGTGTCTTCGGACTGGACAATCAACTGGGAACGAAGGATCAGGGACCTGACCGACTACAGTAACTCCTCATTTAACGTTGTCCCACTTAACATTGTTTCAATGTTACGTCCCTGTTCAATTAGAGAACATGCTCGTTTAAAGTTGTGCAACGCTCCCTTATAACGTCATTTGGCTGCCTGCTTGTAAGATTCTGTGGAAGAGCAGCGACTTTACAAGGGAGCATTGCACAAGTTCTGCTTCTTCGCCTCCTCCCCCTCCCTCCCAGCACTTCCCCCACCGCCAAACAGCTGGCGGCGCTTAGGACTTTCTGGGAGGGAGGGGGAGGAGTGGAGATGAAGGGCTTCCCTGCTCCTCCCCCTCCCTCCCAGCACTTCGGGCTTAGGACTTTCTGGGAGGGAGGGGCAGAAGCGGGGAAGCGCTGCGTCTCCGCTCTTCCCCCACCCTCCCAGAAAGTCCTAAGTACCGCCAAACAGCTGTTTGGCGGCACTTAGGACTTGTGTGTGTGGGGGGGGGTTATGTGGCGTGCTCTGGAGAGGAGATGGAGTAGGGGTGGGAAGAGGTGGGCCTGGAGTGGAGCAGGGACAGGAAGAGATGAGCCTGGAGCATTCCTGGCAAAATCTGAGCCTGTTCTCCGGGGAAGCTGCCGCTGCTGCTGCAAAGGTGCTTCCTAGCATCCTTGCCTGCAGCGGGCTGTGCCTGTGTGGGGTAAGTCAGGGGCACTTCCCAACCACAGTACAGTACTGTACAGTATACAGTATAATGCCTTTTGTCTGCCCCAAAAAAATTTCCTTGGAACCTAACCTCCCGCATTTACATTAAATCTTATGGGACAATTGGATTCGTTTAACATTGTTTCACTTAAAGTTGCATTTTTCAGGAACATAACTACAACGTTAAGTGAGAAGTTACTGTACTTCTGCCAAAAGAGATCAAGTGAGCTCCCAAATTCCCTATTCATCATTCCCTTGATCACACCACCCCATTCCCTAAATTCTCTCATCCACAGCTTCCTCTTTCCTTCTTCAATTTCTACCTCCTGCTCCCACACACATCCTGTTTCTCTTTCCTTTACTTTGTCCTACATTCTGATCATCCCCACATACCTCTCAACTCCCACTTCTCACACCGCCTAACTGTTTCACTTTCACTAACTTTCGCACAGAAGCATTAAACAAAAACATCTGGTTTGCCATTTACTTTCATTCAACCCTTCCATGATTTTGGTTAAGTCCCCTTCTTTCAGAATTATAAGATTTATGCTTACATAATGTCCTGTATATTACTGTCTTCCAAATATGTCTAGTTTATTTGGTAGCTCAAATTACTCACATATTTGGAGCTGTTTCCATTTCCAATAGCATTTCTGGGTTCCCTGGTAATGATTACTTTGCTATTTATTCCATAAAAATAATCAAACTTGATTAGTATAGTATAAGGCAGCGGTTCTCAAACTGTGGGTCAGGACCCCAGAGTGGGTCGTGACTCCATTTTAATGTAGTTGCCAGGGCTGGCGTTAAACTTGATGGGACTTGGGGCCGAAGCCCAAGCCGCATCATCCAGGGCCAAAGCCAGAGCCTGAGGGCTTTCGCCCTGGCTGGTGAGGCTTGGGCTTTGGCTCCCCTGCCCGGGCGGCAGGGCTCAGGCTTTGGTCCCCCCCTCCTGGGGTAATGTAGTAATTTTTGTTGTCGGATGGGGGTCGCGGTGCAATGAAGTTTGAGAACCCCTGTTATAAGGCTTTTTAAAAGTCTCCTGTCTGCCAAAAGTAGTTCAAAGATGACATTTAAATGACCCATGATCTTGAAATAATATGTTTTTATATGCAGGTAAAAGGATGTTTAAATATATTATGTTTTAGCTTAATGGAAGGACATCCGCTACTCTCAGCAAATAATCCCCAAGGTGAAAAATTCCATCCCATTTCACTATTCCATCCAACAATACCTTTCCCCTTCTGCTCTTGTTTGGATTTATTCCAAAATAGGATTATTTATGGATTGTGCTGCCAGTAACAGAGTAGTTTATAAGGCTGCTTTTATGTAATTTATTTTGTTTTCCCTGTACCCACATGGAGAAGTCCAATTAAAGATCTCTATAATTATTTCTAGTAGCACTTTCTACAAATACAGTGTACCAGAACTGAAGAGGTTTTGGCATGTTTTATTACATTTACTGTATGTTAACAATGGTTCATTTAATCTTCCATCACCATCAGTTATCCTACTTGAGAAATGCAACAAACGGCAGTAATGAGCTATGCTAACGTTCTCGTGTATTTTGAAAACTGAAAGATTGAGTAATTTTTTTCTAGCAGACAGATCTTCTGCACACAGTTCTAATACATTCAGTAGAAATATTCAGCAGAAAGATTTTCAAGCAAGTTCTTACAGTGACCCAATTCAGAGAACAAATCCAACAACAGATTTTAGCAGCACACTTCTTGTCACTCCCCACTGAAATCTAAACAAACAGCCAAATTTTCAGTTTGCATTACTGTTGGTGCTAATTTTCTTTCAAGGTTCATTTCATCTTAAAGCTGGAGCAACTAGGGCATGCCCCCTAAAACAGACAGTCATCTCAACATTACTAGTATAGCTGGAAACTACAACTACATAAAATGTTGCCAGAGAATTACACAGAAGAAGTAGGAATTTGTGAGCAGCAGAAAGGAAGATGGGGCCAGGAGGCTGAGGAGAGAGATTGGAAATTAAGGGAAGGAGCTGTGAAGGAGACAGACCAGTGCTATGGGAAGGGGATGGACAATGACAGAATTGCAGCTGCCCAATCAGAGGGATTAGAGTAGGTAAATGGAAACTCCCTCTGACTGTTGAGGTGTGGTGGGGATTCACATTTCTGCATATGCATACTGAAATTTCAGCTTGAAATGATTGCACCCAAATTGGGGCTTAGAGGCTACCTCCTTAAGATTAAAAAACAGGAGACCAAAAAACATAGCCAATTAAACTTTAAGTGTAAATTTTGAATGTAGAACATTTTTATAATCTCATGCTTTCAGCCAGTAACTCATAACTCTTGAGCTCTCAGGGTTGGCAATAATGGGTCTATTTTCTCTCTTCCTGCATATTGTCTGTTCCTATTCCCCCTCAGTCTTGTTTTCATTCTTTCTTCCCACACTTCCTTCCATTCTCTTTCTCATTGTCTTCCTCTTCTCCCCACTCTTAATCTCTTAATACTGCCACTGCTGGGCGATGGCTAAACGAGACAGTGCTGATTCCCTCCTACATTGTGCAGCAGGACGCAGGGCACTGAATGCAGCAATAGGAAATACTGTACTGTGGCTTACTGCCACCACACAGTGGCCACAGAAAGAACAGCAGGGGAAATCCTGTTCACTCCTTGCACTTCAACTGGAATGAGCTATCAGCAGTGCTGCAGGATGGGAGGGGGAAGGCAGGGCATCGCTCAAGGGTAAATGAGTGAGTCATGTGAAATTTGTCTGTTAGGATTTGAACCTGCAGACAGTATAGGTATTGGTCTAGAAAGATTAATCTGATGTTTAGGCCACTAAGCTACCCCCTCATCCCTATCATTTAAAACCTGTAACTGGACTCCTGTGGAACATCCTTTCAAAAAATTGGAATACACCAGTGTTCGCCACCAGCAGAGTGGGGTGCCTTTCCTGATCTTCAAAATTAAACACTGATAAAGCAATGGCAAATTAATGGGTTGATGTTGGTCAATCAGAGGATTTCTCTTGTAAGCTCGTCCCCAGGATGACAAAATTAAAAAACTCCTGGAATATCCAACCAGATCAGACAATTAACTGGATGTTTCTATTAACACAAACAGCAGTTAAAACAGTCAAATGCATTAATGTTTAAATTAGGGCTGTCAAGTGATTACAAAAATTAATCGCATGATTAAAAAATTAATCTCGATTAATCGCAATGTTAAACAATAGAATACCATTTATTTAAATATTTTTAAAATTTTATACATTTTCAAATATATTGATTTCAATTACAACACAGAATACAAAGTGTACAATGCTCAGATTACAAGTATTTACACTGTAAAAAAAATATTTTTCAATTCCCCTAATACAAGTACTGTAGTGCAATCTCTTTATCATGAAAGTTGAACTTACAAAGACAGAATTATGTTCAAAAAAACTGCATTCAAAAATAAAACAATGTACAATTTTAGAGCCTGCAAGTCCACTCAGTCCTACTTCTTGTTCAGCCAAACCAGTTTGTTTACAATTGCGGGAGATAATGCTGCCCGCTTCTTGTTTACACCTGAAAGTGAGAACAGGCATTCTCATGGCATTGTTGTAGCCAGCGTCACAAGATATTTATGTGCCAGATGTGCTAAAGATTCCTATGTCCCTTCATGCTTCAACCACCATTCCAGGGGACATGCGTCCATTCTGATGACTGGTTCTGCTTGATAACAATCCAAAGCAGTGCAGACTGATGCATGTTAATTTTTATTATCTGAGTCAGATGCCACCAGCAGAAGGTTGATTTTTTTTTTTGGTGGTTTGGGTTTTGTAGTTTCTGCATCAGAGTGTTGCTCTTTTAAGACCTGTGAAAGCATCCACACCTCATCCCTCTCAAATTTTGGAAGGCACTTCAGATTCTTAAACCTTGGGTCGAGTGCTGTAGCTAATCTTTAGAAATCTCACATTGGTACTTTCTTTGCATTTTGTCAAATCTGCAGTGAAAGTGTTCTTAAAATGAACAACATGTGCTGGGTCATCATCCAAGACTGCTATAACATGAAATATATGGCAGAATACGAGTAAACAGAGCAGGAGACATACAATTCTCCCCCAAGGAGTTCAGTCACAAATTTAACACACTTTTTTTAAACAAGCGTCATCAACATGGAAGCATCTCCTCTGGAATGGTGGCCAAAGCATGAAGGGGCATATGAATGTCTAGCATATCTGGCATGTAAATATCTTGCAATGCCGGCTACACAACTGTCAAGCGTTCTCACTTTCTGGTGACATTGTAAATAAGAAGAGGGCAGCATTATTTCCTGTAAATGTAAACAAACTTGTTTCTCTTAGAGATTGACTGAAGTAGGACTGAGTGGACTTATAGGCTCTGAAGTTTTACATTGTTTTGTTTGAGTGCAGTTATGTAACAAAAAAAATCTACATTTGTAAGTGGCACTTTCACGACAGAGATTGCTCTACAATACTTATATGAGGAACTGAAAAACACTCTTTTGGTTATCATTTTTACAGTGCAAAGATTTATAATAAAAAATATACACTTTGATTTCAATTGCAACACAGAATAAGACATATAAAATGGAGAAAATATCCAAAATATTTAATAAATTTTAATTGGTATTCTATTGTTTAACAGTGCGCTTAAAACCAATTAATCTTGATAAAAAAATTTTAATCCTGATTAATTTTTGAGTTAATCGCATGAGTTAACTGTGATTAATCAGCAGCCCTAGTTTAAATGTGATCATTAGATTTCAGAGTTGACCCCCTATTAAGATTAATATGGCAGTTCACCCTTCTCAGGCTTTGTTTCAATTCAGGTTTTCTGCAGACTCAGGAAAATAGCTTTTATTAGATTCACATTAACAAAGTTCTGTTTCCAGTGATAAGTGCTAGAAACTGAAGTTGATTATACGAAAGCTTAAAGTTCTGTAAAACTATCCACCAGCTGCTTATTTGCTGTGGGAGTGTCCTAAGGTTCACATATTTGGGGATGGAGTGAAGTCAAAGGTTAATTTTATAACTGCCTACCGAAAAAAAGCTGAATCTAGAGCCAGCTTTCCTCAGACACCAGTGACTTGGATATCCTGTTGTGAGAACAGCTTTTAAAAAAAAGAGCTCTGGTAATACTAAACACTGACCCTTGCACAATGGAGACAACTAACATGTCCAAACAGAGCATTAAACCAAAATCTTCATAGAGGCCTTTAATATTTTATTTGCTACTGTTTTGATTCACTGTAGCAACTCTTCAAAGACTGAGTCAGTACGCCAATTTGAGTTATACAGCTTTTGGAGTCTTGAAACAACTTTTAGGAGAATACAACTTATGCCATGTCTACGTAGGCAAGCTGCTCCATCTAGATTTACTCAAATCAGCTTTTGAACCGATTTAGTTAAACCAGTGCAAACCTGCATAAACAATCTTAATGCAGTTTAAGAAATGTTTATCTCCATTTAAACAGATTCTTAAGTGACAAACTAAACTGAAATAAGCATATCAACAGAGCCTTTTGCACTGGTTTAAGTACACTGGTGTAATATCATATAATTAGTTAAACCACTGAAAATGTCTCATATAGACAAGACCCAAATATGTTGAGTGTGATTATGGTATGCTCCTGAGGGGTGCTCTGCTAGTTAACATAATGCTTTCTCACCATCAAGAATTATAATTCCTCTGTGTTCCCTTCCTCCCACTTCTCTTCCCCAACCCACCCTCTTTTTTTTTAAGGATAGATTCTGCTATATATGCTGCAGTAGTTTATTTGAGGTACTAAAATGCTCATATCTGCATGTTCTAGTACTTTGTTGGCATTTTGTTTATATATTTGCTTATTTTATCCAAAAACCTTTATTTAAAAGTTACCAAAATAGAATGGCACCTTGAGTGAAGACTCTAATTTTTCTCCCCAACTATATGAAGACACAATGATGCAGCCATGTTTGTTGTTAACTAAAGTACAAGGTATAAATTCAGCATTGAAATAACCAGGTGAAAAATCTATTGAGTTTTTAACAGCCTCTATAGCATCCTTTCCACTATTGTATAACTGAGTCACAATTCTGCTCTGCTTACAGGCTTTCATACACACTGCAAGGCTGAACTAAAGAAATGAAGACAGCACTGGTCTTACAGCTAATTTAAAGACAAAATTTCAAAGATAAAAGAGGCAACTAACAAAAGCTCATACTTAGTGACAATTTTATACACCTGTGGCCTTGTACCTGTGTTTTGCTCCTACTTGAAGCATCTCTGATAGATGTTCCATGATCAATTCTATTCATTTGCATTGACTTTTGTGACACAATTTAGTCATTCTGTTGAATTCAACAAGTCAAATATTCTAGATGAATTTTTAAAGGGGACTGGAAAACTATGACCAATAAAAATTGTGGTAAACAAGTGTTAAGGTTTCCTGAGCTGGGGGGTAATCAAATGCTAAGCTTACCCACTTGTGATATGCTAACAGGAGTAATCAAATCCCATTGGGCATTAGCTGATCAATACAGGAGTGAAGAAGGAATTTCCCCCTTTGTACAGCATTGCATAACTGGTCAAGTACATCGTAGCATGGCAGATGGGGGTGAAAGTATTCACTAGGCCTATGCTGAGGATGGGATATCAGATGTGATGTCACATTCACTGTTCTATGACCAATCTTACACTACCTAAAAATCTGAGGCCAAAACTAAGGAGGTGCACAGACTCCTTTATTCCATGGAGGGGTGCCCGGAGCCAGCCTCACCAATCCCTCTAGTGGTCATACTGAGCAGTAGCAACAAAGTGACTGGTTAGCTCAGGGGTAGGCAACCAATGGCATGGGTGCCGAAGGCGGCATGCGAGCTGATTTTCAGTGGCACTCACGCTGCCCGGCTCCTGGCCACCAGTCCGGGCGGCTCCGCATTTTAATTTAATTTTTAATGAAGCTTCTTAAACATTTTAAAAACCTTATTTACTTTACATACAACAACACTTTAGTTAAATATTATAGATTTATAGAAAGAGACCTTCTATAAATGTTAAAATGTATTACTGGCACGCGAAACCTTAAATGAGAGTGAATACATGAAGACTCGGCACAGCACTTCTGAAAGGTTGCTGACCCCTGGGTTAGCTGCTGCACTATGGTCAGGAACCACAGCAGAGAAGGGACAGAACTCATATGAGCTCCCTGTGTTTGGCCACAACTAAATGTCACAATGTACTTCTTTTTCTAGTATAGGCAGTGCCTAGAGAGGAGAAATTCTGTGTTCTTAGGCTGTGTCAACACCGAGATTTTTCATAAGTAATTCCACGGCTGCACCCATCACTGCAGCTCCACCACGCACAGCAACCACGGGAGCGCCAGTCAAGACAAGATGCTGACTTTTTTATAACAATGTCATCTAATCCTATTGAGAGAAAGTGTAGACATGGTGGTAAAACACTGATAGTAACTCATGATCTCCTTTGCAAGAGTTCCTACCACTGCTATTACCAGTAAAGGCATACCAGCCATAATGCAATGGAAAAGCTCAGCTAGACAAGGCCCTACCTACACTCATTATTATTAATTTGTATTATAGTAGGGCAGAGAGGTTCCAAACATATTAGGGGCCCTCTGTTCTAGGCATCCTGCAGAAGAGACCATCCCTGTCCTGTAGATCTTACAAGTCCCTTGACTTTCATGGATGTATCAGAGATCAGAATCAGGCCCCAACTGGTTAATGTTTAGACAAATATCTAGAATTGGGTCCTTACGAAACACTGCATTTGCTCCTCCACCACCCACAAGTCCTAACTACATGCAGTACGAATGTCTATCAAATGCATGGCTACCCTAATTTACCTCAATATTTGCTTTCAGTTGCCTAAGGAGGTAAAGCTTGTTAAGTGCTTCTCATCTTTTGAGCATAATGGAATTATTACATTTATGCAAATTAGTCTCAGAATATACTTTGAAATATTTCCACAAATATAAAAATTTATTATTTATAAAGCAGGCGTTTTTGGGTGCTTAAGTTTGTGCATTTGATGTACATTACTGACCGTGTAACAGTATTAATTTATTAGAATAGGCAAAACAGTCATCATGAAAAGCTAACTTCTCTGCTTCACTATAGAGCTTATGGCTAGAATCTTTCCCAGTCCTTCTCCTGACTGACTTCCTGATAAAATTTTAAAGAAACTTTACACATTTCCTCACAGGATATATTTGGTATATATTACAAATTGAGAGAAGGGGCAGGAATTCTATATTCCAAATGTTAACATTTTCAAAATATCAACAAAGCGGAACATTCACAACATAACAAATTAAGAGTTGTATATTAAAAAAAGGACTCGTTATTTCAGTATCTCTGTTTGCTTGTTTAATCATCCCTTGGGATAATCTGTACTGTTAAGAGAAGTGTAGAAAACAGGCATTAGTTTTTGTTGTTCAATTATTAGTGCTATACTCAGTGTTTGAGCTCATACAAGTATCCTTTAGGGAAACATCCTGCGTGCCGTTAGCACTATTCTTAATGAGGGAAAGCATGGAACTCCTTTAGTGCTCTGCCAGAATTGTTTTATCTTCAAGTCAAAAGAACAACTGTTTGGAGTAATCCCAAAAAAAACATTTAACAATTAAAGTGGCAAATAATATTCCCAAGCATCTAGCACTGTTCTATTTATAGACTAACAGTTATTATACCAAATAAAATACATATCAGCCAGCTTTATTATGCAGCTAGAGTCATGACTCTATAATTAAAGTGGTTAAGATGGTTTCCATTACAAATCCAGTTATGACCCCTCCTTATTCTTTCTGGGAGAAGTAGGGTGGGGAGCGAGAGGATGTCTCATGTTTGATTTCTAGCCAGAGGAGAATATTTTTAGGAAGCGTGAGGTTAATTGGACAAGCTGTTTTTGAGATATGGGACACTGTCTTTTTTAAAAATTCTTTTGTCAATTCATGCTTAATTCAAAAATGTTTTGGTCCAAAAACTTTGCTTGTGTTTTTTGTACTAGTCCTCAACAACAACAAGTGCAAAGAGCTTTTTTTTTAAATACTAACTTGTAGTGGAAAATTTTAAAGTTATTAAAAGGTCAAGGTTAAAACTCTAGGAGGTATGTAAAGGCTTCCTGGATATTATAACTTTCATGAAACATCTAGCAAGTTTACAAGCTCCACTGTAACTAATCTAGCCTTTAGTTTTTTTAAAATAAACTATCCAACCTTTTTGTCATAATGATAGACTTAGAAATGCAACCCAATAATAAGGCTTGTACCTTTGTCACTGATTTTTCTTTATGACTCTTCTTTACAATTATGGTTATTCATGATAAATTTTAGGAGGGAAAACTGGTCTCTTCTATCCCAATAGTATTGTTGCTTAACCACACTTCATTCACCTCCTGATTTCCTGCATATTCCTGACAGTATGCCATTCCCTTAGATACCAACATCAGCACTATCATCCATAGAAACTCACCACATTTCCATCGGTCCATGAGCCAATACTTTTTCTCTTTGCCACCCCTACTCCTGAATGGAGAGTGGAAGTCCCTGTGAACAAGGTGGTAAGAGGGGTATTACCAACTCACCCAGAGTTTAACCTGTGGTCATGCATAGGCTGACTACATAAAGTCTAGGGCCATGTCTACACTAGCACTTATGTCGGCAAAACTTTTGTCACTCAGGGGTGTGAAAAAAACAATCTGAGTGATGTAAGTTTTGCCAGCATAAGCGCTGGTGTGCACAGCGCTATGTTGTGGGAGACGCTCTCCCACTGACATAGCTACCACCACTCGTTGAGCTGGTTTTATGATGTTTATGAGAGAGCTCTCCTGTCAGCATAATACAGCTACACAAGCACTCTTACAGCGGCTGCTGTAAGCTTGTAAGTGTAGACATGGCCTGAGTCTTTTTTCAAAACTTTATATAACAGCAAAGGGCAATCATACAGTCATTTCCTTAACTATAAGCTACCTATCCATGACAATCAATGCAAGTCTCACCTTACAATGATTGGGGAGCTCAGTGTGCTGAAATGGATTCATCGTCTGGACCTTTCTTCCTCAACCTCACTCAGCTCCCCCCTTACTTATTTATAACTTTCCTACGACAGCTGCAGTGAGAGGTTTCCTCCCCAGCGCCAAGCTTTAATGTTACATTCAAACTAGCAACAATCAACTAGAGCAACTTCTAAAATATTTGTTAATCCTTTCCTGACCACTTGAGAGAAAGTAAAGAAAAGAAAAACTATAATCAAGAACATTCAGTTCTATAATGAATGTGGCAGCGTAGGTAAACACACTGTTAACACTCAATTCAACAATCAGCATGGCAGAGCAAGTCACATGTTCTCAAAGTTAATACTCAGTTCTGCAAGCAGCAAGGTCGGTTTCGCCCAAGGTGTTCCAGAGAAGGGGACAAAAGAGAATTCTTTCTGCTCCTGCTACACTCCCCACCTTGATGTCCAGGACTAAGTCAAATGTCACCTCTCTGAATCAGAAATCTATGGAGCCATGACATGCCATCCGGCATCACTGCCAGGTGGCATGCTTGTGAGGGACCATCAAAGACATGGTGCCCATCATAGTTCAATCTCTAGAAGGGAGTGCTTGCCTCATGGCTACCTCTTCCCTTAAACATGATATTTTACGTACATACATCATATCCAGCAACCAAGCATTATCCTTCCAATCATAACTAAAACTTATGAACCAAACAGTACAATTGAATGTAACATGAAATTTAGCATTCCCATTCCTGTGGGTAACCATCCTAAGAAAATTTTCCACCAGCTAACTTGTCCTTCCTTTTCAATTATCTGTGCAACAGCTTTCAACTGTCCGACCTCATGAGTTACTTTAATTTGCAATTTTTTTTCTTTCTTCTCCTAAGAAGTCTGTCTTGCAATTTCAGAAAAGTCCAGCAGTTGCTGCAACTGTCTAGTAGATGGTGGCAAATCAATCGGCTGTAAGTGGATATTCAATTTTAAGTCCACTTTTTCATTCTCATACATGATGGAAGGTACTCAAAAGTAGATGTCATCTACCCGAAGGGTGGTGATACTGGAATCAACTTCAATGGTATTAACACAACACCTGGATCTATCAGGCACTCTTCTCCATCCAAAGTCACTATACCTACAAGAGAATGAAAACACATTCCCTTCTCCAAGGTAAAAGATGTTAGTTCCATCTGGCCATATTCCCTCTACCGCACACTTCCTAATGAATCCAATATTCTTGGGTCAGTGGCTGCTGGTGTAAGGATAAAGCCACTGGTTGCCATTGGCCTGAGTTGTTATAAAATAACCACTGAGGCCTTTATGTGGAGTGCAGGATTAACTTACTCATCAATTTTCCCACACTGACTACTGGATACAGTACTGTTATGCAGGATCAAGGCTGGCACGACAATGGGTGCACACACACCCACGTGTTAAAATTGATCACCATACTTGATGTTACCAAGCATAATTGGAAACCTGATCCTGCATCCAATTACTTAACACTGCAGGTAATGCACTCAGCTTTACTGATATTGTGACTTCCTTAATTATTTCCTGCACAAGTATTCTCCTTCCCAGCATGCTAGATCTCAAGATTCATCTTCATTAAAACCCCTCTGAACATCTACCAGTGATCGTAACTTACCCATAATTAGATTTGTCAATGGTGCCATTGTTTCTAACACCTGATGGTGTAATATTTGAAATTCTTGATCCATTCCTGCTTGATTCGACAGGGCTTGTCCCACATCCTTAGTGATGCTAATCAATTTATTCCTAATTACTTCTAAATTCATAGTATTCAATACATCTACTCCTGGGCCTATTCCTCCTAAAACTGTTCCTACATCTCTAGCCCTTCTGTGTGGATTATGTCATTCTACTGGTCCCAGGATTTGATTTGACCATCCTGGAACAGATCTTGCTGAGTGGCTATAAATTGGGAACAATTTGAATATGTATACATGATAGTCAAATTCCATTGGGGAATTTTCCATGTATAGATTTACCATTGAAAGTTGGTTAGAACAGTTTGCTGGCCACTGGCTTTAAACTGTGTAGAGGTTGTGCTTCTATTATCTTAACACATCATCCTCTCAGCACCTGCTCCTCACCATTACTTGGCACTGATGATTACGGTGCCCAGAGTAGTAACCCTTGGAACTTTTAGTATCAGTATAACAACAGGTCCTCTACAATAGGCTATTTTCCTACCTGTAAAAAACCAACATGTATAATTTCCTGCTACATCTTCACCTACTATGAAGTTCAACCACCCTTTCCAGGCAGCTGCCCATCCACTAGGTGGCATTATGGAAGACTTTCAGAAGCATTCACTATGATCCTATTCCACAACCACCCAAACCAATGTTCATGTTCTTCTACTAAAGCTCCATCCTTTGCATTTCTTAAAGACACCTAACAGCCAAAACTAATGTTTTAGCCCCTTGGGAAAGCTAGCTGGGACTGGACCGACATTTTGCTTCCATCTCCTACCACTGCAGTTTGTCTCCACATCCAAGCCAATGAGTTTGGGTTCTTGGTCCAAGGTCTTGGGATGTTCCACATCAGTGTAAGGATCACACCTAGGCTAAAGATACTAAAACCACTTGCCTTTCTAGAAAATAAGTTAGTTATTTCCCTACAAATCTTTTAAATAGACTACTGTGGAACCACCGTTCAGAATTCTTCCCCTTACCTAGATATACTATATAAACTGTTGGACTAGCTTTATGATGTGATATGGCCCTTCCCAGCCTGCAGTAATAGAATGATCTCCTCTTTTTACTGCTACTGAATCTTCTACTTGCTACTCCATTGTCTGCTGAGTTCTATTAAAATATTTATCCATTCTCTTCTTAGTATCCCCCAGACTGAATGCTACATTTCGATGAACTGACACCATGGTCTTTGCTAGATTTTCAACCCACTTATCTGTTAGAACCAGGGGCTGAAGCTCATAAGGAACTGGACTAAACCAGATTTTTGGTAATCTCACTGCCCACCCTGTAATCATGTCATTGGGTGAGAGTCCATGTGAATCACAGGTGGTGGCCCCGATGGCCTTTAAGATAATCAGGAGTTCTTTACCTTTCTATCTGCATTCACTGCTGCACAAAGAAAACAGTTAACATACTGCTCTACATTCCGGCCTTGATTTAACTACCATCTCATCTGATAAGTTCCTTAGTTTTATTGATTCCCTGATGTCCTCCTTTATTGTGAACCAGTACCATAAAATTAATCCTACGTAATTCAGGTATTACCCATTCCCAATTTTCTCCAGTTTTCATCAAGATTAAGACTTCTTTAGTCACTTCCACTTCTGTTTTATTAAACTCTCCTACCCTCAAGATAGCCTCTTTAATCTGTTTTACTTCCTCACTGGTTTCTTGTAACTATACCAGGCCATGATCTGTAAGCTCCACCTTGAGGTTAACTACTGCCTGTACCTGGCCCTCTTCTTTAGGTTTTCCCCCAAAACGGTTTCTCCATGCTGCCTACTTAGCTAATTAGTTAGCCATGCTAGTCCAATAAGCTGCTCCATTACCTTTCTTGTGAGCTCTTACCTTGATTTTCTTTGCTTATTTTCCCTTTGCTTGGCTAAGTGGACGATATACTGCAATAATGAGGTTATGTTTTAGAGGTTTCCCATTGGTGGAGGTCATGTCCTGGGTCTCCCAGCGATGAAGCCAGGTTACCAGGGCTTGACAGACCCAATCTAGGAGTGAATAAAATGACTTTCTGTATAATTGGGGTTTCTTCCAATCCTAAGGCAAACATTGCTAACTATGCATATCGTGCAGATTGAGTACCACATACAGCATATTGAATTTTGCTTTCTGATTTTGGGTCTATTAAGGCAAATCCCATTTTAGGTTTCCCCTTTAAAAATAAGAGGATCTATCGACAAACCACATCTGTCCTGATTCTTGATTTTGTCTCTCATTCTCTCATATACCACCTTCTAAATAAACAAGATTCCATCCACATTCTTCAGGAAGGAGAATCCTTCATACATCAGTGTTTCTCCTTCATATATCAGACCGTATGCCACAGCTGATGCCCCACCGCTAGCTTGTACCTTAATATCTTAGACAGGTAACATCAGTTAGGCAGCTTCACTCTCCACTGGATTTATACCCCTGGCATCAAAGATGATACTTAACAAATTTACAGAATTCTGTGCTAGCTGGGCACTTCTTTCATTAATCTTTAGCCCTGCCTGATACCATCAACACCTCATCCAAGACTACTAGGTGGTGTTTAAAATTCTGCATATGTATTAATAGGTCATCTACATATTCAGTGACATTTACATTCCATTGTACCTTGTCCAACACTTCTGTCACATGTCCATGAAAAATACTCTGGCATTATGGTACCCTTCAGGAACCCTCATCCAATAAACTGTTCTCCCTGGAACATGAACGCAAATTTATACCAACACTCAGGATGAAAAGGGATAGCCCAGAACCCCTTTGATATATCCAGAACAGAAAGCACTTGGCCCCCTGCCATTACATCTTAATATTAAACTATCATGGGTGTCAAGTATCAGAGGGGTAGCCGTGTTAGTCTGAATCTGTAAAAAGCAACAGAGGGTCCTGTGGCACCTTTGAGACTAACGAAAGCTTATGCTCCCAATACTTCTGTTAGTCTCAAAGGTGCCACAGGACCCTCTGTTGCTTTATCATGGGTGCTGTCACTGGAATGACATTATTTAAAGCACAATAATCAATAGTCAATTGCCACTTTCATTCCTGTCTTTCAGTTACAGTGACTTTAGGTGCTACTTGTAATTATAGCAAGTTTACAGACATTTCATACAAAAATGTGATTTTTCAAGTTGGCGATGATGTCTCTTTAAAATGAACTACACCAATTCACTTCCCTCCCTCCCCCCAGAGCATTCTCCCAGTCCCAGAGGGTGTCAGGTTTTCTCACTTGCTTTCTGAGCCTCTGCTATGGGGTTTCCAGTATTCTGAGCTCAGTGAAATTTCTCAGTCCTTTTACACCTAGAATGAATACTGACAGCAGTATGGAGCAGAGCCTATAAATGCTGTGCACACCACCAGCTATGTGGGATTATAACAAGGCTTGGAATGTGAGCCAAAAGGAGTCTAAGAGTTTCATAGGTTCTACTGGCAAAGTTTGTGTTTCTATCAGGCCTCAAACTGTTCTGTTCGTACTTGATACCAGGTCATAACCCCCCGAGAACTGCATTTAAAGATTCACTGATGAATTAAGCACTACCTTAACGCAAAGGCAACTTACATAGCCAAATAAAGATTTCAAATAAAAACAAAAATATTCACAATACAGTCAACTCACACTGTTCACAATTTCTTTGAGCATTTACTCTGCAACACTACAGAGCAATTTATAAACTTTCTTAACACTAATTAATCGTCTCTGGCTCCACAGAACACTAAACTACAAGTGGCATGAAGATACACAAACATACACAATGCGTAGTTTCTACTAAAAGTCACGTTCACTTTTTAATTGGACTAAAACAAATATATAACTGGTAAAGAAACAGTGACAGTCCTGACTCAGTGAAAGACTGCAATATGGTGTACTGCTGATGTCTGGCTGTCACAGTGCAGATGATCCAAGTTAAGGACGAATTTTAAGTGTAACCATAGTTTGGAATTACATTGACAAATGAGCTGTAAATTCATGAATAAGTATGCATCCACAGCCCTAACTTGAATGCTGCAAGTTACATCCCTTATAGATAGTTTCATAAACTGGGGGAATAATATAACAACCATAACTATAGGGATTTTTGTTTGCTAACTACTATAGCCATTCAGGGGCACCTTTTCAACACTCATTACTCAAACTAAATTCTCATTGACGTCAAGATGAGTTTTGCCTGAGTAAAGAATGACAACAGGAACCCTGACGTATTGATTAATTACTCAAGATTTTCTTTAAAAAAAGCTTGTCAAGCAAGAAGCCTAGAGACAGAAGTATAATGGCTGATTTTTCTCGTGAGATGCAATAAAATAGGCATTGCAACTGATGTTAGTAACATTCAGGTTGTGCAAATACACTGGTAGTTAGTATCTCAGATTTTTTATTTTTTTAAATAAATCTCAGCAAATTTCTCCTTCTCTCTCTACCACTTCTGCCTGTTATTTCTTCTAATGCACATATCTGGAAGTGTTAATGACAATGAGAAATGTTTTTTTAGCCCTAGAAATTGGAGAAACATCAGAGCCGGTTGAGTGTGATGCTGGGCAAGGCCACAATTAACATGTTTACCCATGTTATATAAAATGGTGTAGTCAGGGACTCTAACTTGTGCAATGATCCCCAATAGATTTAGTAAAAAACACAAAGTAACCCCCAACTGCAGAATCTGAGCCTAATTTGCAAACGTAGATACCCGGGTCCCTAAATTAGAATACCCAATTATAGATTTAGACTAGTGTTTCTCAAACTGTGGTCCGCGGGCCCCGCTGATCAGGCTCCCTGCCTGCCCTGGCTCTGCACCACTCCTGGAAGCGGCCAGCACATCCCCGCAGCCCGGAGAGGGGTGGGGGAGGTGTCAGGGGGTCTCTGCGTGCTGCCCCCGCCCCAAGCACCAACTCTGCAGCTCCCATTCGCTGGGAATTGCGGCTAATGGGAGCTGTGGGGTGGTGCCTGCAGGCAGGGGCAGTGGGCAGAGACCCTTTGCCCCACCCCCTACCTAGGAGCCGCTGCCAGAGAGATGTGCTGATTGCTTTTGGGAGCTGCCTGAGGTAAGCGCTGCCCACACCCCTCACCCTTTCTCACACCCCTCAGCCCCTCCTGCACCCAAACTCCCTCCCGGAGCCCGCACCCCTTCCTGCACCCCAACTCCTGCCCCAGCCTGGTGAAAGTGAGTGAGGGTAGGGTAGAGCAAGCGACAGAGGAAGGGGGGGATGGAGTGAGCAGGGGGCAGGAAGAGGTGAAGTGGGGCCTTGGGGGAAGGGGTAGAGTGTGTGCGGGGCCTAGGGCTGAGCGGGGAGGCTTGGGGTCCCTGAAAACTTTTAAATCAAAATGGGAGTCCTCGGGTTGCTGAAGTTTGAGAACTGCTGATTTAGTTGAGCAAACTGGAACTTAGGTACTCAAAAAAACACTTTCAAGTAAGAGTACCAATACAAGCACCCAAATGAAAAATGGGGGGTCCACAGTTTTTTGCCGAACCATAGACAGGTTGAAACAGCAGGAATAGTTTCTTTTCTTTTTTTTTTTTTTTTTTTTGGGGGGGGGGGGGGGGGGGGGGGAGGGGTAAAGAAAGTCTTTGAGGTAATGGCCTCTTTAGCAGGCCAGCAGGACACTGAATTCCAAAGGTTCCAAATACAGTTGGAAAAATGTAGGATGGTTGGATTGGTGGTGAGGTGCTTCCATATTGGCCGCAGGCCTGCAGAGCACCTGAGAAAAGGTACACATATTTGGGAAATTGAGTCTAGGGAGGAGCCAGACACTCTGAACAACAGAAAAGAAAGAGACTGAGTGCACTGACTGGAAACCCAGGAGTGGAACAGTACTGATGCATCTACTAAAGACCAAGTGATGCTTACAGCCGGAGAGTTTCTGTTGATCACTACTGCCACAAACAGTGCCTAAATACAGTTGTTTTGCATGTGAGAGGATATAAAAATACTGTGGGGAAACTCAACATATTGCTTCCATCAGTGTAGCTGAAATGTTAAGATGACCTTTGAAACTGTTTATAAAAAGACTGTCATTTACACAGAGAAGTTGAAACAGACTGGGGAGGAGGGGAGTTAGAATGGTTGCACACAGTACAGTTTGTGCTTGATATTCATATCTATACAATGTGTTTACATATTTGAGTGTTATGAAATATAACCAAGAGCATGTTTTTTAATCTTCAAAAGGAGGAAAATCACAATCTATGTTTTAAAGTTCAAAGGGTGAGCCAAATTCAGCCCTGGTGTAAGCAAATGCATTACTGCTGAAGTAATGGACCTGCACCTAATGTGTGCGCCCATCCTATTTGAATGTAGACTTACCTGGAGAGATGGCTCTGTGGAACTGATACATGTCTTCTCCTATCAGTTCTTGTGCTACTTGCTTAATTTTCTGTCTGACGGCTTCTAATTTGGCCTCAGATTCATTTAGTATTTCCTCCCCATTGGGATCACTGTGAACACAAAATACAAATAAAATTACGAAGTGACAGCTGTTAGAACATCAAAAAAAGTTCAATTACATACTTTATCTTCTACTAACCACCCTCTGTTTAATTAGTGCAGTCAAAATTAAATATTTTGGAATGAGCCAAATTTAAAATGAATCTTTCTGATCTAGTGTAAGTAGGTACCTTTGTTCTCCATTGCAGATTCAAAAAAGAATTGCCCTTAAGATAATCAACCATTCAAACCCAGTCTGAATAGCATGCTGCTTATTTCAGGCTGTAGCTTTAACTATGACTAAAGCAGAAGTAATGAGGAACCTCATGACAAGGCTCAAAATAAATATGCAAAATAGCTAGAAAAATCTGCAGAAGATTTCTCTCCCATACACAAAATCCACAGCATTTTGCAATACATTAGATTAACATAGCACAAGGATCTACTTTATAAATGTTTTTAGGCAGTATTTATGAAATATGCCACTAAGGAACCCTCTACAGTATCTGATCCACAACTATCGTTACATTAGATTTTATATACAGCATTTAAAGGACAGTTCATCTATTATACTTAAAAAGCCCGGACGATGTACACAGTATTATAGGTTTACGACATCTCTTTTTAAATTACTATTTTGTGGATTTAGCGGATACAGTAAAAGCTGTGTTATCCAGCCCTCTACCAACCAAAAAGCTCTATAAATTGGCATTTCTAATCTTCATAGAATGTCTGGTTTGTAGTCTGGTTGATGCAGGGCTGGCAGGCTCCCTACCTGGCTCCGCGTGGCTCCCGGAAGCAGAGATATGTCCCTGCTGCTTCTAGGCGGAAGAATGGCCATGAGGAGGTCAGAGTGTGGGAAGGGGTGCGGGGCTGGTGGTTGGGGTGTGGGCTCAGGGAGGGGGTTTGGGTGCAGGAGAGGGCTTGGGGCAGGGGCGCGAGAGGGGTTTTGGGCTGCCGGATCCAGGGAGTGCTCACCTCAGGCAGCTCCCCACAAGCGGTGACCTGTCCCTGCTGTTTTAGGCAGAGGCACAGATAGGCAGCTCTGCACACAGCCTCTGCCCACAGGCGCCAACCCCGCAGCTCCCAATGGCCGCGGTTCCTGGCCAATCGGAGCTGCAGAGCCAGCGCTTGGGGCGGGGCAGGGGCAGTCGCGTCTCCACCTTGGAACAGCAGGGACAGGTCACCGCTTGTAGGGAGCTGCCCGAGGTGAGCACCCCCTGGATCCAGAACCCCAAAATCCTTCTCACGCACCAATCCCCTGTCCCAAGACCGCTCCCACACCCAAACTCCCTCTCAGTTAACCGAAATTTTTCACTTACCAGTACCCCTCTATTCCCCCAACAGGACGGATAAAAAAAGCTTTTACTGTAGTTTGGTTATGAACAAATGTTTAAATATGGTTAGAATTCTGAAACTGGGCTCTGTACTGAATAGTTAAGACAGAGAGGGGAAGGGAAGTACAGACACAGTATGGCAAACCACCATTAGTACACTTCTACAAAACAGGATTCCATGATGCAAAGGAATCTAAAAGCTTATGCTGAGTCTACACACACAAGCCTTCTCCCCCCCTGAAAGTTCCAACGTTGCTATTCTTTGTGCAGCAACAGAGGCAGCGCTAGTGCAGCAAAGGCTCTAGTGGCCACTAGAATGATAAACCACCATGTTGTTTACCTCTGCTCCAAGCAAGTCTGGACAGCATCAAGGGTAAAAAACGGCAGCTGCCAGCATCTTACCTACAATGGCATTTACACTGTTGCTACCATTGTGGAGCTGCACTGGTGATAACAACAGTGGGAAATTTTAGGGAAAAAAGACGAATACAGACAAAGCCCAGTGTCTGAAATTACGTATGTAATTCTCCAGGTAAATCTTTTATACAATAGGCTGTGGCAAGCCTCAACTTTTTCCATTGTTCTCCCACAGCACCTACTGCTTCCAATGATCAGGGCACAAAATGCAAGGCACCCTACAGCTATGTATATAGACACTCCTTAAGTTCCAGCATGTATGGGGTTCTGAGTAGAACCCAGGTTCCTGGCTCATCACATGGGTGATCTGGGGTGGGACTATAAAAGAAATGGGCAAGTTATTTCAAAGGCAGCTACCTAGAAGGGTGTGTTCTTTCCCCTCCCAGCTTGCTGGAAAGGTCTCTGTTGGCTGTTACCAAGTGTTCCGTGTTACTCTGGCCTTGTTTTGGAATATTCTTTATGTTAATAAAGCCATCTCTAAGGAAATGGATTTGACATGAATTAGAGACTGGTCCTTACTTTTAATTTCCCGATTGGTGCACGCGCCAACTGGCTTACATATCCTTTTAGAGGAAATAAAACACAACAGCTTGTGGGAAATGAACTGAGCCTATGTTTATCTTCCTTGATGTCTAGCTCAACAGAATATTGCATCTGTTACTCATAGATAGAGAAAACTCTGCAAGGCAATAGCAAGTTTCTGGGTCAGCATGGAAATGGGAATTAATATTGTGACTCACCTAGTAATCCTGTGAAGTAGGAATATAGTCCTTTTACTTTCAATAGTTATATCACGACTAAGTTTCACAAGCCTCTCATATTTATCATGTCTTGTATCAAGCTCCAGTTGAAATGCTAAGAACAGAATGCAGATGATCACAAAAACAATTCTCATGTGTAGTCTAGTACAATAATATTAAGTATTCTATTCCTACACTATTTGTGTAACAGAAACATTTAATCTTCCATTATTTCACATTTGTTTTAGATTTTTTTATATACAGAAGGTCACACAATTACAATGCTTTACTATAGGTTACAGCAGGGAAAATACAATAAATAATACATTTTAAAAGCAGTAAGGAAAGTCATTTTTATTCCTAATATACTAATTTATGGCCTGATCCTGCTGCCACAATGGAGGACTTTGTTTGGTTTAGCTTCATCATAACTTATATGACTAATTAGCTGCTACTCCCTTATAATGGGTTTGTACTAGTTAATCTCTGTTTCCACTCATGTCTCAACACCTCCTCCCGTCACGCTCACTCTTTGGAGGGTAGACACATCGGGAATACATGTTATGTCTGTATTATGAGTCTATGTGAACAGTTTGTTTAGAAATAATGATGATTCCTAAAGGATTTTAGTTACCTGTGAAACATTCAAAATGTTTTGACTGTGATCAAGAAAAAATTTACAGTTCTCACTTTCTTTCTTTTGTTGCTCGTTCTTCCTTACCTTCTACTTTCTCTCTTTTTTCTGACAGTTCTCCTCAATTCATTTGTATTAGGGCTCTTACATTCTCTCTAACTTGCCACCATATACATACATTCAATCCCGCAGAGGGCAGTCAAACATACTAATATATGTGCCTCTTTCGATGTAACAAATTCATGATGAACAGCTATTCTTCAGATTGGAGAGAAGTTAGATAGTGTAGGGTCAGCATTGGGATTAATGTTTATTAAATATAATGGACAACAAAAGGGCAAAGTTAATCAATTCCAAAGTAATAGAAATCTGATAACAGGGCATCTTTTTAAAAAAAGGGAGAATTTTTAAATGTTCCCCCTGCAAGGGTTAGTAAATATTTTACTAAAAATATTACACAGAAAATGCAATTGTTCTCTGAATATTATTGTGCCTAATTTGGAGAGGAAGGCTTTTGTCTATACTGAGAAAACATATCAGAAAACAAGTTAATTAAGGGTATATCTACAATGCAGCTGGGAGCATGCCTCCCAGCAGTAGACAGATATGCTAGCTCTGTTCAAATCAGTGTGCTAAAAATAGCAGTGTAGCCAGTGGTAGCATGGTCAGCAGCTCAGGCTAGTCACCCGAGTACATCCCTGGGGGATCTGGGAGGGAGTCTGAACTGCCACCTATGCCAACCCCAACTATTTTAACACGCTAGCTTGAGTAGACCAAGAGCATGTGTGCCGACTCGTGCTGGGAAGCACACTCCCAGCTGCGGTGTAAACATACATGCAACTCTGTGGTTCGACCAGTTAGCATGTTTCTAAACACAACTGTCTCTGTTCACACTAAAAGAAAAATAATTTTGAACACTGTGCTAGTTACAAAATGTTAATCAACACATTTCCTAACAGGATGCATTTTCCCAGTCTAGACAAGACCTATAGTCAATTATTAAAGTGTGAAATCGGATTGTTGCTCTTCTTTAAATGCAAATCTCACCATAGCCTTATTTATAGATTCATACTAATGCCTGCATAGTGGTATTATAGGGGCCTCAGGGAAGGGAACGGTTTAAAGCATGATAAACTAGAGGTCCTTAATATCAGACAATTAACAGTGCACACAAAGATTAACAAAATATAAAGTTTCATTCATGTGAATTTATTTTTGAAGAATTCTAATCACTCATTTTCATATAACACCGGATACCATTAATAATCATGCTACAGCTGCACCACAAAGTTAATTTTTATTTGTTTACAGACATACAAAATATCTAGTTTTGGAAAAACAACAATATCAATTACTGACAATCAGTAGAAACCTTTTCTAATAGCAGCTATGTGCTCCAAATAATGAAGTCTTCACTTTACAAAAGCTTATTTATCTTAGTTATATTAGTCTTCTACCAATAGATAATTTTAAATCATGCCAAGATATGGGTTTAACTTTTTGATCAGATCAATTATTTTCCATTGTTTTATTTACACACACCAATTTCTGTTTCCTAGCTTTTTTTCATGTTGCAAGGACTCCCCGACCCCACACAATTATCCTTGGATTCTTCCCTCTTCACAGTACTCAACCCTTAAAAGAAAAGTGGAGCAACCTTGTTGAGATATTAAACCAGGGGTCTGGATCATATCAGTGTGCTTTAATCAAGTCAGTTTCCCCTACAAAACCCACCTTGCAGGTGTACTAAGGTGTGTCTACATAAGAAAGGTGAATTTAAGGTGATTTTTTTAAAAGCAGTTGAACTAGTGCAAAGCGCTGTGTAATCACTTAAAGAAGAGTCATAAAGAAAAATCAGTGACAAAGGTACAAGCCCTATTATTGGGTTGCATTTCTAAGTCTATCATTATGACAAAAAGGTTGGATAGTTTATTTTGGTTTAAACCAAGCTTATTTTGATTTAGTTTAAATTAGGAACAGGTTTAAGGCTAAATCAAAATAAGACACTCAAACCAAAATAAATGTCTACACATGGGTTTGCACTAGTTTAACAACTAAACTAGTTAAAAAACTTCTGCGTGTAAACAAGCCCTAGTCTCAAATAACTACAACTGTCAGTTGTGAGCAGCAAAGCTCTCCTTTCAAAGGTGATGAGCAAGGTTAAGATTCTGTCATGGGTATTTTTAGTAAGTCAGGGATAGGTCATAGGCAATAAACAAAAATTCACAGAAGCCTGCAACCTGTCCCTGACTTCTACTAAAAATACGGGGGTGGCAGGAGCTGTTCTGGGGGCCACTGCTCTGGGCCTGGCCAGCTGCTCCGGCAGCAGTGTTCCAGTGGACAAGGCTCCAGCACTGCCTCAGAAGTCACGGAGATCCATGACAGAATCATATTCCTAGTGATCAGCAAGAAGTGCTCTGTCTCACTCTTCCCCTAACTAAAAAGTGACCCCATCTTCTCTACCACAGCACTCTGCTGGCTTAGAAAGCGATAGATCACATCCCAAATTTAGAGAGTCTCACTGATTTTAATTTTGCCTATAGACAGCTCCATATTACCCCATCACTAAATATTTTATTTCCACTAACTTTTATTGTATACATTGCTATGATCTGGACTTTCAACTTTTACTTACACTTAAAAGACACCATCAAAGATGAAGACGAATTAACATTGTTTTTTTCATCTTTTCTTTGACCATGTGGGAAATTGTCATGCTTTCGTTTTCTGAACCCACCCGATCCTATAAATAGAACACACAGAAAAAAATGTGAGATTTAAATATTATTGAGTACCAGTTTTATAACAGCTTGACCAGATGTCATGGCATTCATTTCAGGAGTGTTTTTTAACATATCCAATGTTGAATAGTTTATATCCATCCTTCCAAGTATCAGAGGGGTAGCCGTGTTAGTCTGTATCCACAAAAACAACAAGGAGTCCGGTGGCACCTTAAAGACTAACAGATTTATTTGGGCATAAGCTTTAATCTGAAGAAGTGGGGCTTTTTACCCATGAAAGCTTATGCCCAAATAAATCTGTTAGTCTTTAAGGTGCCACCGGATTCATCATCCTTCCAAGGTAACTATAATTCAACTCTATCCAGTTTACTGTAAAGAATACTGTAAGAGACATAAAAACTGAAGTCTTGGTTGCTTTGTGTAAACATTATGGACTCCATTATTCTTCCATTGAAATCAATAGCAAGCTTGCTCTTGATTTCAATTGAAGCATGATGGGGCACCAAAAGATCCCCGTCACTTTTAGAGATCTCTCTCTCTCTCCCTCTATATAAATAAAATTAGGCACGCACATGCGCACACACACACAGATATATGTACAGATGCCCCCCCGGGATTACGCAAACCCGATTTACGCAAATCCGCACTTATGGAAAAAGTTCCGGAAGCTAGAAATAGGAGGTGGGGTTTTGGGGTTTTTTTTGGCATAACTGTCGGGTATACGTTACCGACTTACGCAAAATTCGAGGAGCGTCCGTATATATATTATATAGAGACATAGAGCTAGAGCTAGATATAGATATACACACACATATATATAAGGCCTGATCCCGGAAACCTTTAACCCACTAAATATGATGAGACTGAGCAGGTTGCAGGATTGATTCCATACCTTGTAAAGTGTTTTGAAATCCTTTAGAATGAGTGGAACCATATCATTGTAAAATTATTACCACTGTCTCACTGTACCTCTTTCACCACAGAACTTTGGTCTTTGGAGAATAGAAGGAGCAATTTAAGAAGGCAATTATTGTTCAGTGTATTAATTTCATCTGTTGCTTCCCATATCAGCTCCCTGTACTCTAGCCACTCTTATTGTCTCCCCTCTCACTTATCTATGTGATGTTTTCCCATGGGCTGCTCCCTAGAGCTGGACCCACATACCTCTTCCAACACACCAAATGTCCTCATTCTTCTCTTTCAAATCCCTCCTCAAAACCCATTCTTCTAACTTGTATTTTCCTACTAACTTCCACTCCTGTGCTATGTGCTCCTCTTGTCTTCCCACCATCTATGCTTTAGACAAAGCACAATTTAGGATTCACTTACTGCACAACACACATTGCTAGATCTTCATTTTAACTTGTACCTCCTTTTCCCTACCTCCTTTTTGTAAGAAATATTCATTTTTATATTTAAATGATTGAGGCCCAGATCCTACAAACACTTATATACCTACTTAACTTTATACATGCGTCTAGTCTTGTTAATTTTCATTTTTCAAAAAGAAAGCAATTTTAAGTTACACACAGGATTTTAAATGTTTCAGTTAACTGTTTATTATCCCAAACCAAAACCAGAATGTGGACATAGTTATTTTCAAAACAAGGAAATTGAAAATCAATATTTTCTTCACATCCCTGTCAGAAAATTAATTCAGGGTTCTGTTTTTTCTCCAACAGTTGAAAAGATCACATATATGACCTTTACAACAGTGCAGGGTGTGAGGTTGCACTCCATATGCTTTATGAAAATATGCTTATGAATGTGATTATGATGTAACTGGAATATTCTTTATGCAAAAGGTCTCTTGTAAGGTAGCATTACAAAGCTTATAATCTATTGAGTGTGTTCATCCTATTTGTTTGCATGTATTATTTCTATGTTTGGAGTTAGGAGAATAAGATATAAACTTGTATTACTGATGTAAACATATTAAGTGGAAGCTATTAAGGGTGCTTCAGAATCAATGAACTGTAAATGGCTCTGTTTTACTTGCAAACCTTCCTGTGTACGTGTGGGCCAGCCCAGGAAGAATGGAGGCTGGGGTCTCACAGGACATGTGACCAAGTCACATGATACTGGAATCCATCTTAAATCTGGTACTTTTCCATTTAGGAGAAGGAGTGGGGACCCAGAGAGACAAAAGATGCCCGCCTTGGGCCAATGCTATAAAAGGGGGTGGGGCAGGACAAAGGCTGCCAGTCATGAGAAAGCTCCTGCTTACCACCCAACTAACAAGGACTGTACCAGGGGAAAGGATTGGGCCCAGACTAGGAAGAAGTCTAGTCTGTGAAAGGAGCTTATTGGAACATCTGAGGGTGAGATATTACCTGTAATCAGTTTCTTAATGTATTAGGCTTAGACTTGCGTGTTTTGTTTTATTTTGCTTGGTGACTTACTTTGTTCTGTCTGCTTTTACTTGAAACCACTTAAATCCTACTTTTTATACTTAATAAAATTGATTTTGTTTATTAATAAACTCAGAGTAAGTGATTAATACCTGGAGGAGCAAACAGCTGTGCATCTCTCGATCAGTGTTATAGAGGGCATACAATTTATGAATTTACCCTGCATAAGCTTTATACAGAGTAAAACGGATTTATCTGGGGCTTGGATGCCACTGGGAGCTGGATGCTGGAGGCAGGTAACCTGCTAAGTAGTTTTCACTTAAAGCCTGCAGTTTTGAGGGTGTGGTCCAGACCCTGGGTCTGTGTTGCAGCAGGCTAGCGTGTCTGTCTCAACAAGACAGGGTTCTGGAAGTCCCAAGCTGGCAGAGAAAACGGGCTCAGAGGTAATTTCCGCACATCAGGTGACAGTCCCAAGGAGGTCTCTGTGACTAAACCCGTTACACAGGGATCGAAGCTCTCTGCTCTACTCTGAATGTCAGATACATCACCCACCACCAGCTACAGGAAAACCACAGGCAATCCATAAAAGGGATGGTTAAATCTACCTACCACACAAAGTAAACCCACAACCTGAATATTTTTTAAAAAATTACATTTCATTGAATTTTAAGGGTTTTTTTTAGCTTCTAACTCCATTCCACAGTTGAAGGGAGGTGATGGAAGTGGTTTGTATGGATACCTGGCCCAAAATGGAGCTGGCAGGAAGCATACTGACACACAGCACTATGAAAAATTAAGTCACCAGCACAAACACCACCCTCTTCTAAGCCCTGGTCTAAACACAGATTTTGTATTGGTATAACTACGACAGTTAGGGGGTGGGATTTTTTTCCTGACATATTTATGCAGGTATGGCCCCTAGGCATGATGCAGATGCACCACTCTAGGTTAGTGCCCCCATTAGCTTTAATAGGATAAGCACATTTACAACTGTGGCCACAGCTGGGGAGCTGCACCGCTATAACTCTACCAGGAGAGCAGCGCCAGGCGCGGGCAGACAAGCCCTGGGGCCTCAGCTTGGGGAATGAAAGAGACCAAAAGGCGACGGGCCGAGCGGAAGCGTCTACACAGCAGCAGCGCAGGTGAGTGCAAAGGGCAGGGGAGGTGTTCGTACCCCCGAGTTGCTTCTTTGCGCTCTCTGAAGGTTTCCTCCCTTTAACAAGCTGTTTCGCCGCTTCTTTTTCGCGGGAGGCAGCCCGGTGCCCCGCACCGCGCTGTGCCCTGGTGGGCTGCCCAGGCGCCGGGATGGGGACCCGGGGCTCCGGGCACTGGCCACAGCGCTTAGCTCTCTCCCGTGCAGCTCTGCTGAAACCAGACGCCCGCAGGGGCTGAGCGGGAAGAGGCCTTTGCTAAACACTGGCCGCCCGCCTCCCGCCAGCGCGAACCCGGGGGGTGGGGGCGAGACCTTCGCGGGCCGGGGAGCAGAGGGGGGCGCAGGCTGTTGCCTGCCCCGCGGGAGGGAGTCACAGCGCAGCGGGGGAAGGGAGGGGCCCGCCGGGGCCTTCCCATCCCCGGGAACAGCAGCTACGGCGTGACCCCGGGGGCGGGGGAACCTCTGGCGCTACCGCCAAGCGCGACCCCGGCGTCACCTTCTTTGCTGCTCATATTTCCTGCGGCCCACGGGGGAGGCGACGCCCCGCCCCTCTCTCACGCGCGCGCCCGGGCCGCCGCTGTCGTGTCGCCGCCGGGAGTCTCGAGAGCTGCCAGGCTAGCCCCAACCTTAGCCGCGCCGTGAGCCCCGCTCCGTCAGGACCCCCCAGCCAGGTCTCTAACGCAGGCGCCTGACACCATGCCCCCACTTGCGAGAGCCAACCCCAAAGTGCTGTCATAAAGCGGGAAGTGGTCAGAGCGGAGACGTCGTCGCAGAGGGAAAGAATCGGCCTTACTGTCTGCGAAAGGGTTAGGCCATGGAAACTAGTCATGTTTCCAAACAGGCACTCAGTTGGTGGCTAAAGTAGTCCCACGTGCAGGACCCTCTCTAAGGCCCGATGAAAGCGGTGTATGATGGGAAATGTAGTTCTCTGCTGTGAACGTGGTGAACTACCTGGACAAAACGCCAGCAGCGCAAAATTCAAGCCTCGCATTTTCCTTTCTAAGCAGAAACTAGCTCAGGAAGTCTTTCCTTCCAGGATAAAGACAGCCCTGTCGCCTTTGCAACCTTTTAGTTCTTAAAAAAAAATCCCACGAATTTTAAAATGTTTCACTTTTACCAAATTTTTTTAAATCACCTTTTTAAAAACCTTTCATCTGCTTTTGCAAAAAATACTTTTCTTTTTTTCAGAGGTGCCACCAGACTAAAAAAATATAAAAACAAAGGGGAAAGTGAGAGTGAAAATGCATGAGTTGTAAAACGCATCACATCCTCACAGAAGATCTGGAAAACTGGAGTACCATTGATCATGGTTACTCCAACCCATAGGCCCCGAGTTGAAAAAAATTAGTGGGTGCTTAGCACCCACTGACAGCCAAGATTCTCCTCCCCCTCCCAGCACCTCCCGTCCGCAGGCGACCCCAGTGATCAACTTCTCAAGAAAAGAGGACACTCCATGGGGGTTGTCGGCCCCACCCAGAGTCCACCCCCGGTTCTCCCACACTGTGCCCCTACTCTGTACCAGGTCCCATCCCCTCCTCACTCGGCCCTGCCATCGCACCCCTCCTCACCCCTTGGCCCGCCACTGGCTTGCTGCGTCCCTCCTCAGTCCCTCACCCACCGCTCACCTCCTCCCACCTGCCACTCACCTCCTCACTCCACTGCCAGAAATCCCCATGCGTGCCCCGAGAACCCCCACTTGCCCCTGCTCGCCACTTGCCTCCTCACCCCCACCCACCCACCTGCTGCCGGCTCCTTCGCCGCTTGCCTCTTGAACCCCCGCTGCCCGCCACTGGCCTTTTCACACACCCCCGCACCTGCCGCTGGCTCGCCACCCGCCTCTCACCCTTCCCACCAGCCGCCTGCCTCCTCACCCTCCCGCCCGCTGCTGGCTCCCTCGCTGCTCACCTCTTCACCGCCCCCCATCTGCCACTGGCTCGACGCTCCCCTCTTCACCCTCCCCGCCTGCCGCTTGCCTCCTTGCCCGCCCATTACACAGACAGCCAAGCCAGCCACTGGCTCCCTCGCCACTCGCCTCTTCACCACCACCACCCCCCGCTCGCCTACTCACCCCTCCCACCCGCTGCTGGCTCACTGCTCACCTCTTCACCCCGCCCCGCTCGCCTACTCACCGCTCCTGCCACAGGTCCCTCGGCTCCTAGGATCAGGGGCAGCCAAGGGATCTCCATGTGCTGCGCCCGCCACAAGCGTGAGCTCTGTGGCTCCCATTGGCCGAGAAAAGCACCAATGGGAGCTGCCGGAGCCGCAGAGCAGGAGCCTGCAGTGGGGCGGCCCCTAGGCACAGAGGCGGAGGGGGTCTCCACATGCTGCAGCAGCTCCCTCCTGCCCAATCAGAGCTGCAGGGGCGGGGCTTGCAGGCACCAGCAACGGGCAGAGAGCCCTCCCTCCCACCTGACCCGACCCGACCCTACCCTAGGAGCCAGAGGGACCTGCCGAATGCTTCCTGGGAGCCGCCCCAGGTAAGCACCGCCGGGACTCCGCACCTCACCCCCTGGCAGGTCTCTCGGGGTCGGGGGGGGGGGTGGAGGGCTTTCTGTGCACTGCCAGCGCCTGCAAGCCCCGCTCCGCGGTTCCGACAGCTCCCATCTAGGGTTACCATATGTCCATATTTTCCCATACGTTTTTAGATATTTAAAAATTCCTCCTGGACTGCAATTTAAGAACTAAAAAGACGGACATGTCCGGGAAAATACAGACGTATGGTAACCCTAGTGCAGGCTCTGGAACAGAGTTTGGGTGCAGGCTCTGGGATGGGGCGGGGGTGGGGTTGCAGAAGGGGGTGAGGAGTGCAGGCTCTGTGAGAGAGTTTGGGTGCAGGCTCTGGGAGGGAATGCAGAGGGCTGGGGTGCAGACTCTGGGATGGAGTTTGGGTGCAGGCTCTGGGTGGGGGTGTATGAGGGGGTGAGGGGTGCAGGCTCTGGGAGGGAGTTTGGGGTTGGAAGGGGTGCAGAGGAAGGGGGTGCAAGCTCTGGGAGGGAGTTGGGTGTGGGAGGGGGTGCAGGGGTGAGGGCTGTGGGGTGTGGCTAGGGATGACGGGTTTGGGAGGGGGCTCAGGGCTAGGGCGAGGTTTGGGGTGAGGGCTGTGGGGTGGGGCTGTGGGGTTCATGAGGCAGGAGGGGGCTCAGAGCTGGGGCAGAGGGTTAGGGTGCCAGGGGATGAGGGCTCTGGCTGAGGCCAGGGATAAGGGGTTTGGGGTGTGAGAGGGGCTCAGGGCTAGGGCAGAGGGTTGGGGTGCAGGTGGGGTGAGGGCTTTGGCTGGGGGTGTGGGCTCTGGGGTAGGGCAGGGCTGGGGATGAGGAGTTTGGGGTGCAGACAGGCTGCCCCGGGGCTGGGGCCAGAGAGGAGGACTCTCCCCGTTGGCAGCAGTGAGCTCTGGGGAGGGACCCCGCTCTTCCCCCAGAAGCACACTCACCTTGCACTACTGTCACTGCACGTGCTCCTAGGGCCCCTCTCAGGTCCAGGAAGCCCCCTCGCCTCCCCTCTGGTGGATGCTGGGGGGGGGCTACCATCACATGTGCACCTCCTCCCCTGCTGCTGCGCCTCCCTGTAGCCTCACTGGGGGTGGGGGATGGGGCTGCCCCTGACCTAGAGTGGGGCATGAGCGGTGACTGCGGGCGGGGGGGCCCTGTGCTGGTGGAGGCTCCTGCTGGAAAAGGGAAGGGGCCGAGGTGGAAGGGCAGGATGAGGGCAGCCTGCCCTGCTACTATTAGTTGGGGGGCACTAGGACCCTGCGGCGGCAGTTGATGCCGGGAACCAGCAGAGCGGAGTTGTGGGGAGCTGCAGGGGAGAGGCAGGGACACCTCTGGGCCTGGGGGAGGTGCAAGGGGACAGCAAGTGGGGGCCGGGGGACACGCAGGGAAGGCGTGTGGGGGCAGCAGACAGGGCCGGGGGAGAGACCCAGCCCCAAATATTGGTGAAGCTGGGTCCCCGGGCCCTGAATATTGCTGGAGCCCAGGCACCACGGGCCCATACAACTCGCCGCTCCTGGCCTGAATATCATCTGTGATACCAAACTCAGACATGAGAATTTTCCAAATTATCTTAGAGTGGTTCTAGATCACAGCCTCACAGAGAACGAACGCTCAGAGGCGTCCCCAACCTCTGTTTGCCAGAAGCTTGGAATGGGTGACAGGAGATGGATCACTGGATGATTGCTTGTTCTGTTCATTCTCTGAGGCACCTGGCATTGCCCACTGTCGGAAGACAGGATACTGGGCTAGATGAACCTTTGGTCTGACTCAATATGGCCATTCTTATGTTTTTTTTATGTACATCTGGCAAAGACTGCTGCCAAGTTAAAGGCTACCAATAATATAGTCAACAAATAAGACAAATAATATTATAATACCACTATATAAATTCACGGTACACCCTACAGCTTTAACACTGCATGCAGTTCTGGTCACCCCATCTAATACAAAAATATATTCGAATTGGAAAAAGTACAGAAAAGGGCAACTAAAATGATTGGAACAGCTTCCATATGAGGACAGATTAAAAAGACTAGGACTCTTCATCTTAGAATAGAGACTACTAAAGGGGCGATATGATAAAGGTCTATAAAATCATGAATGGTGTGGAGAAAGTGAATAGAAAAGTGTTAGTTACCCCTTCACATAACACAAGAACCAGAGATCACCCAATGAAATTAATATGTTTGTTTTAAATCTGCTGCCTAAGGATAAACTTCTTCACACAGTACACAGTCAACCTGCGGAACTCGTTGCTAGGGAACGTTGTGAAGGCCAAAAGTATAACTGGGTTAAAAAAAATTAGCTAAGTTCATGGAGGATAAGTCTATCAATGGCTATTAGCCAAGATGGTCAGGGATGCAACACCATGCTCTGGGTGTCCATAAACTTCTGACTGCCAGAAGCTAGGACTGGACAACGTCATGGATCACACAGTAATTGCCCTGGTCTGCTCATCCCCTCTGAACCATCTGTCACTGGACACAGTCAGAAGACAGGATATTGGGCTACACAGACCATTGGTCTGACACAGTATGGTCATTCGTATGTTCTTATGTAACTTGCCAGGACCAGTTGGAGAGCAAGTGCTGACATCTTGGGGATAGCTACCTTCACCCTTGTCTTCTCAGTAGCTGAATATTGCAGGCTAGTATGGGCAAGTAGAAAACTTGTTGATGTGCAGTTGAATACTGCTATGAGAATTTTCACTGGAGTACTGAAGTCAGCACTGATAATCTGTCTCCCTGTCATTTTTACATATTTTACCACCATTCCTCTGAAGAGAAGCAGCAATAATATGAGAATATGACCACCCAATAATGAACCCGGACTTGCCCATCTATGAAGATCTCCAAAACCCTCTGACATGCTGCCTTAAGTTCAGGAGCTCCTTCTGATTAGCAGTCAAAGCTCTCAAAACCTTGGGACTATCACTAAAAGACAAGTGGCAGAGGCTGTGGGAAAGCAGTGGGGTCAAGAATCAAGATCTGATCACGGATCCTACAGACCAACCATGTGGCTTCATCATGCCACGTAAGATATGGATCACAGTGAACTGCATCAGAACCTCAGATGGGCACTGAATTATCTAAAATTCCATTTACCCAAATGGAAAATGAAGGACAGCCTGATATGTAAATGTGGAGAAGACATCCAAACCATGGAACATCTAGTGAACTGCTACCCTCTAAGATTCTTCTCCAGAATGACAGCCTTATCATTTTGCTTCACTGAAAGCCATAGAGTGGATGATAAACTGGGATGTCGACCTTTAATATTGCTTTGTAAGTTTGCTTTGCAAAAGAAGAAGTCCTGAAATTGTGTTCAGTGGTACATCTGCTATCTATCTATGTGCTTATCTGGATCTCATCACTGAAATAGCTGAGCATCTTGCAGTTATTAATGGATTTGATCCCTATTTTACAGATGGGGAGCAGAGGCACAGGATAGATTAAATTTAGGGCTATCAAGCCATTAAAAAATTTATCGTGATTAATTACGTGATTAAAAAAATTAATCATGATTAATTGCACTGTTAAACAATAATAGGATACCCATTTATTTAAATAGTTTTGGATGTTTTCAAATATATTGATTTCACTTACAACACAGAATACAAAGTATACAATGCTCACTATATTTATTTTTATTACAAATATTTGCACTGTAAAAAACAAAAGAAATAGTATTTTTCAATTCACCTAATACAAGTACAGTAGTGCAATCTCTTTATCATCAAAGTGCAACTTATAAATGTAGATTTTTTTTTTTTTTTGGTTACATAACAGCACTCAAAAACAAAACAATGTAAAACTTTAGCGCCTACAGTCCTACTTCTTGTTCAGGCAATCGCTAAGACAAACAAGTTTGTTTACATTAATGGGCGATAATGCTGCCCGCTTCTTGTTTGAGATTACACTACAGTACTTGTATGAGGGGAATTGAAAAATACTATTTATTTTGTTTGCCATGTTTAGAGTGCAAATATTTGTAATAAATAACAGTATAAAGCAAGCATTGTCTACTGTGTTGTAATTGAAATCAATATACACCTCTACCCCGATATAATGTGACCCGATATAACACGAATTTGGATATAACGTGGTAAAGCAGTGCTCCGGGGGGGGGCAGGGCTGTGTACTCCGGTGGATCAAAGCAAGTTCAATATAACGCGGTTTCACCTATAACGCGGTAAGATGTTTTGGCTCCCCAGGACAGCGTTATATCGGCGTGGAGGTGTATTTGAAAATGTAGAAAAACATCCACAAATATTTAATAAATTTCAATTGGTATTCTATTGTTTAACAGTGCAATTAAAATGGTGATTAATCACAATTAATTTTTTAAATCATGATTAATTTTTTTGAGTTAATTGTGTGAGTTAACTGCAATTAATTGACAGCCCTAATTAAATTACTTGCCCAATGTCACACAGAAAGTTTGTGGCTCAACCAAGAATTGACCTGGAGACCCAGTACAGTGCTTAGCTGCTCTTATACCATCCTTTAGACCCTCAAGTTTTTTATTGTACACAGTATATTAAATACATGTGTGTTGGGTGTGTGATTAGATGTTTGGGGAGAAAGGAGCAAACAGGTTGCGTGGGGCATGGAATGGGGCAGGACCGGGGCTGGAACAGGGGTAGGGCTGTGGGCGGTAAGGGGCAGAATGGGGTGGGGCTGTGGGCGGGGCCGCAGGCAAAAGGGATGGGGAGGGGCCCCCCACTTGCTCTGGCCCAGGGCCTTAGGAAACCTTAATCCATCTCTATTTGCCGCTTTCCCTATTCTTCCATACCCCTCTCTTTCTCCGTTCCACTCCTTTGCACCAAGTGTAATGAATGTTCTGGCTCCTTCCTTCCAGACTAGCTGAGCTGGAAGGAGAGGATCTAGCTGGTGCAGGGCACTGTGTGTTCAACACCCAGCCAGTAGAGGGCTCCATAATCCCTAGAGAAAGCACATCCTGCAGATCACAGGAGACTGGCTTTGGCAGAGAACCAGGGTGCGAGGAGGAGAAGCAGGTTGGAGGCAGCAGCCTGAAAGCTGGCTTGTGGGAGTGAGTAACAAAGCAGTTTGCTCCGATCTCATCTTTCACTTCCAACTCTCAAAGCCCTGGTCTACACTACAGGTTTAGGTCAAATTTAGCCGTGTTAGGTCGATTTTATAATTAATACGTCTACACAAGCAACCCTGTTCCGTCGACCTAAAGGGCTCTTAAAATCGACTTCTGTACTCCTCCCCGGCGAGGGAGGTAGCATTAAAATCAACCTTGCTGGGTCGAATTTGGGGTAGTACGGATGCAAATCAACATTATTGGCCTCCGGGAGCTATTCCAGAGTGCTCCAATGTGACCGCTCTAGACAGCACTTTCAACTCCAATGCACTAGCCAGGTACACAGGAAAAGCCCTGGGAATTTCATTTCCTGTTTGAAGAAAGAACAGGAGTACTTGTGGCACCTTAGAGACTAACAAATTTATTAGAGCATAAGTTTTCGTGGACTACAGCCCACTTCTTCGGATGCAGGTCAGTGTGGTGAGCTCAGCAGCACAGGTGACCATGCAGTCCCCCCAGAATCGCAAACGAGCTCCAGCATGGACCGAACGGGAGACACTGGATTTGATTGCTGTATGGGGAGAAGAATTTCTGCAGGCAGAACTCTGATCAAAAAGAAGAAATGCTAATATATATGCCAAAATCACACAGGGCATGATGGACAGAGCCTACAACAGGGACACACAGCGGTGCTACGTGAAAGTCAAGGAGCTAAGGCAAGCCTACCAAAAGACAAAGGAGGCAAACAGTCGCTCTGGGTCAGAGCCCCATACATGCCACTTCTATGATCAGCTGCATGGCATTCTAGAGGGGGGACCCTACCAGTACCCCACCACTGTCCGTAGTCACCTGCAAGGGGGGAGTCTCACGCAACACAGAGGAGGATTTTGTGGAGGAGGAGGAGGAGGAGAATGCACAGCAGGCAAGTGGTGAATCCGTTCTCCCCGGCAGCCAGGACCTTTTCATCACCTTGGAGACAATACCCTCCCAAGGCGGGATCCCCGACCCTGAAGGCGGAGAAGGCACCTCTGGTGAGTGCACATTTGTAACTACACTACAGAGTTTAAAAGCAATAGTGTTTAATGTTTGATTTGCCCTGAAGACTTGGGATGCATTCACGGCCAGTACAGCTACTGGGAAAGTCTGTTAATGTCCCTGGAGGATTCCCGCTCCATCCCCAGACACATCTTCATGAAGGTACTCTGAAAGCCTTTGCGAAGGTTTCTGGGGTGGGCTGCCTTATTTCATCCTCCATGGTGGGGCACGTTTTCCAAGCTCATGCAGTCCTCCCGCACTGATAGGGCACAGCTGAATGCATGGAGGCATCCAGTGGCAGAGTCCAGGAAAGCATTAAGTGAGCACAATGAGAAGAGGCAGGATGCAATGCTGAGGCTAATGGGGGAGCAAACGGACATGCTCAGGCATCTGGTGGAGCTGCAGGAAAGCCAACAAGAACACAGACCGCAGCTGCATCCACTGTACAACTGCCTGCCCTCCTCGACAAGCTTCCCACAGTGCACTGCTTTCTGAGTCGCTGCTAGCCACGGTAGTGAGGACACACTCCGCCGACTTAATGTGCTTAGTGGGGACATACACAGTCGACTGTATAAAATCGACTTCTATAAAATCGACCTAATTTCATAGTGTAGACATACCCAAACTCATGCTGCTGGCAAGGGGCCAGCTGTAGCCATAGTAGGAGGATACAGACCAGTGCCCAGCAGGGAAGGGGTTGGTAGGGTAAAGAGGGATTATGATATTTTACCTTGTTACCCCTGTTACTGGACTACCTTTGGGGGCTGAGTTAGGAACTATTGTTTTGATCTTTACTGTAAGTGGTGAAGTCCTTGTGCCTTTATTTGCACTCTTTATTTTGCCAGCCCTACAGAGCAATCCTCTCCTCTGTTACTGATTTGAAACGTAAGAGTAATTATGGGAACCCACCAATGGCTGGAGCTCACAGAGCTCAAAGTGCCTATGGCAAGTGCCTCCATGATTGTGGTACACAGAGCATCCAGAAGAGATTGGTGTTCCACAACAGTCACAGCGATATTCTTCAGTAGGATCAGTTACACCATTAAATTATCCCTGCCTGTCCTTCACCCCCGCCCCCAAATACACACACATTTATGTAAGGGAAAAAACACAAACAAAAATGTTAAAAATCATAAAATGTGTAACATATGTTTGTTTGCAAATCATCAACCTGATCACTCTGCTTGTATGTTGCATCTCTTTTTTATGTCCTTTGTCTACTTAGACCCTGATTCTGCAATTTGTTCCAAATAGCTGGATCCTGTGCCTGAGTAGAACCCCATTGAAGTTGGAAGTCCACCTGCATGAAACAAGTTACAGGCCTGAGTTTTTAGATGGTAAATTCTTTGAGACAGAGCCTGCTCTTGCTATGTTTGTACAGCATTTAGCACAATGGGGCCCAATCCTGTCTGGGCCTTTGGGTGATGTATGAATAAAAAATAAGTAATATAAATAATAGCAAACTTCCATGCTCTGTGAGACTACCCAGTTATAACATCAGAAAGAAAATAGCTTGGCCAGATTAAGATGGAAACAGTAGCAAAGCTATGATATAAAACCCTATGGAAAGTCTCTTAAACAGTTAAACAGGAGTTGCCAAAGACTGATCTCTCCAATTGTCTGGAACAGATATACAAATCTGTCATTTTACTGCCAGCAGCCACCCATCCTACCTAGCTGATCAAGTTACACTTGTGATGCTTGACTCCAGTGCTTTTCAGAACTGCTCCAAAAACCTAACAAAACCTTTCCCAAATGCCTAAGCTATGAAAAATAACATTAATAACATGTAACAAATATAAAGTAAATCCCAGCAGCAGATCTTCCCCAGCCCTGATTTGCATATTGGGCTATTCAGCAGTTTTAATCCCTGGAGTGCCATCTACTGAGGAGCTAACTATATATAGTAACACTATATATAGTAACAATCAAATGTGGAATAAGTGTGTTCATCTTGTTATTGCTACAGACGTTTAAGCATGACCTTCTGGTTTGGAAGAAGTACAAAATTGCTTTCAGAAACAAATGCCTTCTCTTTTTACCATTCTGTTTCCCTGTTCTCTACAGCTGTTCAGACCAAAACCAGAATGTTTTATGTGATGTTCCTTCACCAGGAGAATGGGAAAAATGTTGGAATTAGAATATTTTGTGGCACTCGGAAATTTTCAGTTGGCCTTAGACCAAGGGTTCTCACAATACATTTTTTGGTGGCCTCAGAGTGTGGCCATCAACTCTTGCTGGTGGCCGCTCTGACAATTTTTCTTAAAATAATTAATTTTAGGAAAAACAAATAAATATGCACCTATACATGTGCAAATCATTATAATTTATTTATGTAGGGTGTTGGTTTTTTTGCAGACTCAATAATAAAAATAATGTACAGTTCTCTATTCTTTACTGGACTTAAACAGAATAGAAACAGAAATGAGGTGCTTTGCCTATTCTTGTCTTTTGTTGTTGTTTCTTTTGTTTTTGGTTGCCTTTATTTTTAAAGACTTGCTAGCTAGTAAGTCTGCTGCTGCAAAAAGTAATAATTGTATGTTTGTTAATATCACTTTTCATAGCAGACTTCCTAGCAAGCTGGGAGGCTGTGAAAAGTGATATTAACAATCGTACAAATATCAATTTTCATAGCAAACTTACTCAGCCCTGGCAAGCCAGGGGACAAATTAAGCCCTGGATGGGGAGGTGGTAGGGAGACAATGAGGGCTGGGGCAATGGGGGGGGGGGCAGTGAACCCAGGGTCCAGGGCCAGAGCCTGCCACCGCACAACTGGAGCTGAAGAAGGCTGCGGGGGCCAGGGACAATGGTGGGGTTGAGCCCAGAGCCGGCACCTGCCACCGTGTGGCTGGGGTCCAGGGCCAGAGCCCAAAGTCCCATGACTGGAACCTGCCACCCGCCGCCTTCAACTGAAACCCGAAGCCCAAGCCTCACCACCCCTGGGAAGTTGGGAAACTCATTGGCTGCATGCTCATATGGTGTTTGTGGCTCCAGATTGGGAGAGGACACAACCCCTTCTGGTAGCCCTGGGTGAGAGATACTGCTTTGCGCTCCTGCCCCAGTCACTTCCCAGGAGGCTGTGGCCCCAAGAAAAGCCCCTGGTGGCTGCATTTGAGAAACGCTGCCCTAGACAGTGGAGTTTTGATCCTGGGAAGTGCTAAGCACCTTCATCTCCCACTGACTTCTGAGAGCATCAAAGGCACTCAGCTAAGAGCTGTTCAACCTTGCATGACTTCGTTGGGAGGTTTGCCTGAGTAAGGACTGCCTATCTAGGGCTGGTCCTTTAAATGCGGTGGAGACAAACTACAACCCTCTAGTTTGCAGCTGGCTGCTAGACATCGGTCTCTCTCTCTCCTAGCTGTAAGTATTACATTACCTCCTGTTATATCTCGAGCAGGTTTTCTTTTCTTATAACTGATGAGTATGGCATATTCACTTACCATTGTAGGAACTGAGGGATAACAGGACCTGGGGCAGTAGGTGATAGCTAAGAGGGAGTATTGATAGTGGTGCAGAGTTGTTGTTGTTTTGAGGGTGGGGTACAACAGAGTTTCCTTGGGGATTCAGGGCCAGATTAAGACATAAATTCTGTAGGTCTGTGTCTAAGACCCCAGCTCCTGGAGTCTCATGATGAGATCAGAGTCTCAACTTTCATTTAAAAAAAAAATTGTTTCCAACTCTCATGAGTATGAATGAAAGCTTGAAAACATGGACCAAATATAACTGATACCTTTCTGAGTGTGCACACTGCTTGAAACAATGGCTCCCAGGGGTGTGACGTGCCCCATTCATCGTAACCCTGAAACCTGCTGCTCTAAAGAGTGCCATACCAATAACATCCCAACAAAGGGCTCATGGGGGATGGGGAGACCTTCTTGCTGCCATCCTATCATAGCTCTGATGGGGAGGTGTCAACAGAGGCTACCTCACAAAGTGCCCTTCTCAGGTGAGTATGAAAGGAGTCCTCCCTTCTCTCTGAAAGACCAGACTTCTGTCTGACTGAAGATAGCAGAGGAGCAGACAAAGCTTGCCCGAAGAGGAGTGGTGACAGGTCCCCCAAGAGACAGCTCTTGCATGGGTGACTTCAACATCTGCAACTCCAAGAAGGGGTGGGGCCACTGTATGAGGGAAGGGCCATTGTGTACAGGCAGGGCCATGGGGTTTCCATGTATGGTGTGTTTATGCCCTCAGATTGCCTTAATCCAGTCCTGTGGAGGTTGAGGGTTCATTAGAACCAGAACTGCCAAGAGTATGTCTACCCTGCAATTAGACATCTGCAGCTGGCCCATGCCAGTTGACTCAGGCTCCACCTTCCCCTTCGCAGGGTCCTAGAGCCTGGGCTCCAGCCCAAGCCTGAACATCTATATCAAAACTGCCCCTTAGCCCGTGCCCCATGAGCCCAAGTAAACTGGCACGGGTCAACTGCAGGTTTTTAATGGCAGTATAGACATGCCCCAAGTGAACTTGCAGGGTTTAGTCCACTGTAAATGGACGTGCAGAGTTTGCATAGGCTTAAACAGATTTGTAACACACTCGCATGGTTGAATCACCCTTATGCAAATCTGAAGTTTTTATTAAAGTTGCTGCTCTCATGGTTTAGCACCCATTAGGTAGCTAGATTTGAAATTTACTGTATCTTTTTTTTTTCTTTTTATCTCACTGCACCGTACGCACAGAGAGTGATGATGTGATGTTGCCTTGGAGATGGAAAGTGTAAGCATAAGGCTATCTATCATACTACTGAAATGTTCACATCAGGCAGTGTAACTTCGGATGTTTAAACAAATAATTGAGTAAAGTGAAATGGCAAAAAGTGTATGACGCTGTCACAAGGGAATCATGTAAACTGTGGTCAATGTGCAATTCAAGGCTGTTGCTTGACCTAGAAGCCTTGCAGCTGGTTAACAAAAGGAAATGGGAGGTCAGTCAGCTGGTCTCTGGTTGTTATAACAACAACCTGTTATGTTTTTCAGGCAATTGTGATGCCCAGAGCCTGTTGGCAGTTGCAACCAGAGGTTTGGTTTGCGGGGGGGGAGAAGGGGGTGTTTGTTTTTTTGGTTTTTTTTTTTTGCCTCTCTCTTTAACTGGTATAGTTTTTGAAAATTACAAAACTTTTTCAGTCAGTTGAAGTAGGGACTTCCCTTGGAAGCCATGAATTCCCACCCTCCATTGTTACAACACTGTGCAAATAGCTTCTGGGGAGGGTTAGCAAAATGATTTTTGCTATACACCCTAGACTTAGCTGATTTATAGCCAAACTGTTTGTGCGTGTGTGTGTACCAATACTGCTGCAGCGCGTGTGGTGAAGAAGCTCTATGCCGATGGGAGGGGAGAGAACTCTCCCATCGGCATAACAAAATCACCCCTGCGAGCAGCAGACACTATATTGGGGGTGTGAGGGGTCTCTCATCAATATAGCAGTGTACTCGAGCACTTATGCTGGTGTAATTTATGTCACTCAAGGGGATGGTTTATTCACACCCTATAGCAACATAAATTATGCTGGCATAAGCTGTAGTGTAGACATAGCCTCAAAGAGGGAGAACCTTTAGGTTTCCTGCAATCTCCTGCTGCAGAAATAGACCCAATTCATTCTTTTCAATCTTTGTTATTGGCTTACACTTTCAAGACAGTTTTGGCAAAGTGATCAGTTATAAATAACCTACCCATATGGGAAGTTTCTTCCTAGGCCCAAGTAACTAGTGTTTGACTTGTGAATGGCTGGGTGGTGCTGGCTGTCTAACAAAGATAACCCTTCAGTCTACATTAAAAAATGCTACAGTGGAATCAGGAATGAGAATACAACATTAACCCTGCATCTACATTGACATCTCCAGGATAGTAAAAATCTGGAGGCATATTGGTCTCTCTCATCCCTCCCAGTAATTGCACCCATGCACCCTTTATCCAAAATATTCATTTGGCACTGACGTTAAATCGCCGTTGTTAAAATCAGACAAAACAGAGTTTTTCATAGTGTGATTTAAAATCCCTTCCCCTCTCTCCATTGCTCAATTTTCTGTCTCTTGACATGTCATCATTTCACTAGTTCTCCTGTTATCATAGGCTTTGTCTAGACTAGTGTTTGTCCTCCTGTTGTAATTGATTGCCAATTGCTTGTTAAATGATTGTAAATGCTAATCTAGACACTCTGCAAATGTTTGTATCAGGACATGGAGGCTCAGCCTCAGACAAACCACAAAACTTTGTGCTCCAGAACAAACATTTGTGGAGAGCTTCAGTTATCAACATAATTAGCATTTACGATCAATTAGCTCAAATTATAACAGGACCACCAACTCTAGTCTAGACAAAGACAAAGCATAAATCCCTCAGGCTAGACAGGATATGGATTTTTAATATAAAAAGAGGCCCCATAAATATATCTTCCCTCCCCAAAAAACGCCAGACAAACAAACACACAAACATAAAATATCTAGGCCCTCAAATCTTCATGTATTCTTTACACATCCGAAAAAATGAAACAAAGGCACAGTCTCAGTTATTGCCCGTTTACAGATCACCTTTAAAAATGAAATTATCCTCTACATTCCTCATTTCCCCAAAATCAGGGTAACCGCTGACTTTGTGGGGCTGAAAGACTGGATCTGGGTGTGAAAATTTCTCCCTTTCTACCGTTGCATGTACCATACATAGACAACAGAGTGCTGAGGGCACAACAGAAAAATAGGTTAGGGTAAGAGAAAGTCCATTAGGGGAAAGAGGCCCTCAAAAAACCCTTGTCTTGAAAATAGCCATAGGGTTGGTTTAATAGTCGAGATTTTTGAAATCGTTTGAGTGAGATACAGTCCCACTAAAAAAAATCATGCGGCATCCAAATTTTACACTGATTGTGTGTAAAAAAAAAAAAAAAAAACAAAACAAAACAAAAAAACTTACTTGGGGCTCAAACTATGGTTCTGATCCTGATATTACTCTCTCAGGATCAATCGTGGATAATCTTCACCACTCACTTCCCTTTTGGGGAAGCAATGATTCAAAAGCTATTCAAGGACTGGGATAGAACGTATGCTGCAAATTTAGGTCATTTGATCAAGTCAAGAGGTTCCCAATATATGTCCTCCCCCTGCATTATGAGCGTCTTTTAATTTTCAAAGTATTCTAAAATCCACATGCATAATGAGGTTATCTAGCATAGTGGTATGCCACAACAGAGGCAATGGTGCAAGTTTGGAGTAATTTGGTTCAGGTGTTGCTCAGATACTGTCCACCCCCGCCCCAGTAAGAAGATTTTAATATTCCAGTTGCTCTAAAACCAACATGCATAGTGAGATTACCTTGAATAATAGTATTCCACAACTGAAACTGAGATAGAAGGGAACTCCAATTGAGGTGAATGGGTCATTTCACACCACCTGGAGCTATTGTGTGAGACTATTAATCTCTTTGGGGTGTCCTAATTCATCTGAGCACACCCCATTGAGGTGAATGGGCCATTCCACACATCTACAGTACTCCTGTAATGCAGAGGGCAGTATAGAGCTCCTTCTTTGGCAGTGGCTCCCTGAACTGGATAGGACACCTGGGGCTCCCTGCTATTCCCTTTGCTGCCTCCAGCTGGTAGATGTACTCCTCACAGCCCATCAGTTACCATCTTCCTTTCTTCCCATGGACCTTCCAGCCCTACCGGGGGCACGGGGGCAGGAGGAGGAAAGAGCTGGAGGCTAAAGTGGCAGATCATTCCCCTCCCACAGGTGCCCTCCAATCATGCCCCCTCACTAACACCTCTTCCTCAAGAAACAAGGGAAATGAACTGCTCAAAAATGTGGTTAATGCAGGCCTTGTTTACATGACAGGGCCTTTGCCAGCATAGCTATCCTGGCAGAGCCCCCTATTGGAGACATAGGATAATCTGACAGGATTTCTGTCTACATAGCTACATCACTTCGCCAAACAACATTAGCTAAGATGACAGAACCATTCTTCTCATAGTGTAATTGTGTCTACAGCAGGGTTTTTGCTAGCATAGCTATGTCAGCTGGGGGTGTGATTTTTTTTCACACTTCTAAAGGACATCGTTATGCTGGCAAAACTTTGTAGTGTAGATTAAGGTCTGCAAAGTTAGGGCAACATAAGTTACCTTGTATCAGCCTAATTGTGCATGTGTCTACACTCAGATTTGTCTTCTGCTGATGTAGGTGCCTCATTATACTGACACAGTAACTTCACCTCCCCGCCTGGTGTTGAGCCAGGGTCGAACCTACTGTGGTTGATTCAGTGTGAGTATAGACATTGCATCACCTATGTCGACCCTGCCATTCCTCCAGCAGCTGTCCCACAAGGACCACTCTGATCACAATTATGAATACCACTTCCCAGGGATCACATGCACAGGAAGCCAATTCCCCCCTTTAAAAAGTCCACATATTTTTTCAAATGATTGTCCAGCTTGGTGAGCACACCTAGCCACTCTCCATTGTTATATGCAACTGCCCAACTGATCATGCCAGCTACAGATGCGCTCCACACAGGGAGCTGACAGGTTAGGAAAGCCTTGTTTACCATACATAAACACCCCACACGGAACTCCCCGCCATTTGCAATAGATAAAGATACATGCTAAACAACACATTCATTAACTCGCCATAACGCAAAACCTTAACGTCTAGCCTCAGCAACACTAATATTTTTATGGCTGACACATGTAAACTGGCTACACATGTGATGATGGGGAATATATGAGACTCAGCCCCCTTAGTACTCTCTTCAGCTCAAGAAGTGTGTTTCAGATTCCTGCTGACGCTGCCAGTATGACATGCCTTCTCTGGCTTGTCAGATTGGGTTTATATCTGCTGGTGAACCACAGTGCCACTTATTAGACTGCTTCCCAGGCTGGTGAACCACTGTGGGTTATTAATTTTATGCCAGTGTAACTCCACTAATTTCATTGAGTTCATTCCCGATTTACACTGCTACAAGTGAGGAGAGAATCAGACTCAAATATACCTAGAAAGCATTACTGATAGGGTAGGTTTAGAACAAATTCTTTTGGAGCAGGGACTGGTCTTTTTATTCTGTGTTTGCATAGAGGCGCCTTGGTTAATGACTGAGGCTCCTAGACACTACCACAATACAGATAACTAATAATAATAATAATACATTGGGTACAGCTGCTAACTCTGTTTTGAAAGTCAGGGTGACTGATAATTCTCCTGGGCACACAAGCAGTTTATAGACCATGGATCCGACTCACCAATGTGAATGGAGTGGCACCACAGTAAAATAGGGGTAATGCATTGGTGAGTCAGGCCCCATGAGATCTTTTGTGGGCACTAAATATTCTTCTGTGGTTTAATTCAGTTTTGATTTGTCTTTTTTCTTGAAAAAGAGTGGAAAAACTCCCACATGTCCCTACAGCTAATTTGCATTTAGAAGGAAGCATTTCAAACCAAAGGACCAAATCCTGACCATACAATAGTCCTTAATGCTGTATAACTCTGCTCTACATCCTGTCTAGAAAATGACTAAGCATGGTGTAAGCCTCTGGGCAGAGGACACCTGCAATTGCTCCATGATCTGGAGCTGCTCAGGGTGCAGAGATCTCATTGTAGCCAAATTATAGTGCAGAATTGTTGCACTAGTGATTACTGACTACATCTTCCTAAAGGTGTAGCAAAGATGGCTCTCACTGTGCTCCTCATAGAGCTTCTAGACTTTGGCCTCAATCCTCAGCTTCAGGGCTGCTCTCACTTATGCTGGTTTGCAATGTATCCCTAGGGATTGTTACCACATTGGGGATTGTCTGTGAACGTAAAATGCTGCAGCTGCTCCACACTAATGCTTTAGTGAAGACACTACCTACACCAACATGAGGGGTTCTCCTGTCAGCATAGGTACTCCACCTCCCTGAGAGGTGGTAGCTAGCTCAACGGGAGAATTCTCCTATTGACCTAGTGTTGTCTACACCAAGGGTTAGGTACGTTTAACTGCATTGCTCAGGGGTATGGATTTTTCACACCCTTGAGCGACGTAGTTGTACCGACCTAATTTCCTAGTGTACACCAGGCCTGAATGTAGCATGCTCCGGTCAAATCTTCTCCTACCACAGACATGCCCCTATGCTGGGGAGAACAGAAGAAGGTGTAGAGCTGGCTACGCAGGTTCTCTGCTGGCTGGGGATTCCCCCACACCCGGGGAATCCTAAACTGCTCATTTACGGCAGCTTGGTGGCTTGTTTCCAGCACAGGAATAGCACAAGGAGGGCATAGCATGGCCCAGGATCTGACCTTTGATATAAGGCAGCATATCTGCCCTCCCTACAGCTACACCTACTGCTTCTCAGCCATTATGTTTCAAATCAATGCACCGATGGCATGTCCTCTCTCCCTGGGCATTTCTCAGACATTATGTCTCAGGTGGACATTCAGGCAGTGCGTACCCTCACACTCCCAGCTCAGATCTTCTTAAGTGGCATAAATGAGCCCTTAATGGTGCTAAGCTAGATATTTAATGTCATTTAGTATAAAGGGTGCACATTTAAATAGTTTGTGACACTTGAGAATTATCTCATGACACTGATATTTCACAAGCTTATGCAGCAAATGTGCTGCACACAAGGTTTGACCTTTGTTATATAATGGCTGTCGAAATGGACATCCTTTGTAATCAATAGCATAAGTGTCTTTCTTGGGAAGATTTGCATTACATGATGAACAGCAACATTAGTCTAAACCAACTTGATGGAAGGGACAGTTAATCCCAAAGAACTAAGTGACCAGCATGTGGTCAGTTCCGTGGATGGATCATTTAGCAGCCAGTGTGCAGCTGGATATATCTGTCATATAGTGGTTTAGCTGAAGTTGGTACCTAGCCAGATTTTGCTTTAAAAAAAGCCAACACAGTTGTTCCATAGAAAAAGAACAAGTAATCTACCCATATGGAATAAATGTGATCAACTTTACTTCCTCCTTTGTTGGCTTCACCCTTTATTAATGTAAAGAGAGTAATGGGAGTTTCAAAATGCATAACTAGGACACTTGTTCTGAGTACAGTTGCCAACCCTCCAGGAGTGTCCTGGAGTATCCAGGAATTAAAGATTAATCTTTAATTAAAGATTATGTCATGTGATGAAACCTCCAGGAATATGCCCAACCAAAATTGGCAACCCTAGTTCTGAGGCGAGGGTAATGAAGGGGTGCATCCAGAAGTTTTCTAATAGTGGTGGGCAGTGTTTCCTCTAATTTTTTACATCCATGTGCGGAATGAATTTTGTTATGTGCACCAATATGGAGGTGATGTGTGGTGGGGGTGGGGCTCAGGGATTCGGAGTGTGGGAGGGGGCTCAGGGCTTGGGCAGAGGGTTGGAGTGCGGGGGGAATGAAGGCTCTGGCTGAGGGTGCAGACTCTGGGGTGGGACTGGGGATAAGGGTTTTGGGGTGCAGGCTGCCCCGGGAGAGAGGACTCTCCCCAACCCTCTCTTGCTGCAGCAGCTTGGGGCCGGGTGAGAGGCGCCTCTCCTGGGCCACAGCAGTTCCAGCGGGGCTGGGCTGGGCCGGGCCTGGCTGCGGGAGGGGCACCTCTCCCCAGCAGCTCTGGTAGGGCGGGGCAGGGCTGGGCTGGGTGAGGGGCTCCTCTCCCCAGCGGTGGCAACTCCAGTGGGCCTGGGCCAGGCTGTGGGAGGGGCTCCTCTCCCTGGCAGCCTCAGTGGGGCTGGGCGAGGGGTGCCTCTCCCCGCCTCTGCGGCCCTTGATAGCCTGCTGCGTGGCCACACAGCTTACAGGGAACTTAGGTGGTGGGTAATGTGTGCATGGGGCAAGGTTTCTGACTCAGGTAGGCCTTGCACTATTTTGCAGCAATAGACTATATTTGCCTGAATAGCCCTATTCCATCATGGTAGGGTAATGAAAAAGGTTTGATCCTCCACTGCCTTGTGCTCTGTGTATGTAGTGTAGTTGTAACCATGTCAGTCCCGGGCTATTAGAGAGACGAGGTAGGTGTGGTAATATCTTTTATTGAACCAACTTCTGTTGGTGAGAGAGACAAGTTTTTGAGCTACACAGACCTGAAGAAGAGCTCTGTGTGACTCAAAAGCTTGTCTCTCACACCAACAGAAGTTGGTCCAATAAAAGATATTACCTCCCCCACGTTGTGCTCTGTGTAGTCATTTATTTCTGTGCAGAGTGAGAGCAAATAGGAATGGTGCAAGTGAATACAGGTGTAAACAACTACATGAGTTGCAAGGCAGTTAGGAATATTGGGTGTCCTAGCCATTTTCAGTACTGTGTCATGTAAACTGACTCAGAGCAGGTTCAAGCAATACAATGTTCAAAATGCCTGTAGCAATCCTTCAGCACAAGGGTTCTCCGTGTTGCTGACACGGTGGAGCTGAATCAGTGCTAGCAATGGTGAGAATTTTTTAGAAAAAGTCCCTAGTATAGACAAACCGCAGTGAAAATGGGAGATTAGATGTTCAATTAGAAATTATGTATTTTGTTTGCAAAGGTAGAAAAGGTGCCCATTTTTTCCCCGAGTGCCACTCAACAGTACACAAAGAAAGTTGCAGCTTTTGGGCACACCATTGAGTCCATCAGGTTATAATTGCTTCTGCCCTAGCACTGTAATTCCTGAAAGAACTCTAGCATTGCAACTCATTGCCTTTGAGGTTTTGTTTATTTAAATGCACAGTCAGCCAAACTCCGAGTTTGTTATTTAACTGTTTAGAGACTGACAGAGCTTATGGCTTGGGCCACCCTGCTTTAGGGAGGCAGCCCAAAACTTGCGGACTAAGGCAGGGACCCCTGCTCTACTAAGCGTGGTCCCGGAAGGGTGCTACAGCCACCACCACCACCACCGGTAAATTGTTGGAGAAATTGTCTCTCCATCCTGCAGCACTTGATTAGAAGTACCCTTAGCCTGCCAAAACATACAGCTGTCTGCATGCCCCCTGCTACCAGAGTCAGGTCATGGATCCAGCACCACTGGAAGACCTCCTACTTATAGTTTCACTTTTTTCTGGAAAGGAGCAGGTGACAATGAATGACAAATCTACGGTCTTGGTGTCACTATCAAAAATGAAATGATCAGCCAACTCTGTGAATTACCAGTTAGTATCAGTGAATGATTCCTGTCCCTCTGCCTTAAACTTGCCAAGAATCAGCATGCAATACTCATCAGTGCAAATGCTCCAAAACCTTGATGCTGATGATGAAACCAAAGAAGGATTTTATGCCAACCTTGACCAAATTCTCTCCACCATCCCCAAAGAGGACAAGTTCATACTCCTTGGCAATTTTGCAAGAGTTGGATGTACCTTGGAGCTTTGTAATGGGGAGGAATGTGCCAGACCAATTCCAACAGAATTCTTCTCCTGACCAAATGTGTGGAACATGACCTAATTATCATGAACACCATGTTCTGCTGAAAGAATAAGACATCATGGGAACACGCACAATCGGCATCTTATCTACTATGTCATAGTCTGTGCTCGTGATCATGAAGATATTTATGTTGCCAAAGCGAAGACTGATGCCGATGATTGTTGGGCAGACGGTCGCCTTATCCGCTCCATCACTTCCATCAAACTTGCACCAAAATGACAAATGCCGAACAAATCAGCCAGACAGAAGATCAACATCAGGACTCTTAAGGACCCAATTAAACATGACCTTTTCCAGCAGTGCCTCACCAAGAAACTTATGAATATCAAAACTGAGATGGAGAGCCCCAAAGACCACTGGAAAGTGCTCAAATTGGCTGTGCATGCTGCGTATGGCACAGCCTGACTATAACAGGTTCAGAAAAGAACTAGATAAGTTCATGGAGGAAATGTCCATCAATGGCTATTAGCCAGGATGGGCAGAGATTGTGTCCCTAGCCTCTGTTTGCTAGAAGCTAGGAATGGGTGACAGGAGATGGATCACTTGATGATTACCTGTTCTGTTCATTCCTTCTGAAGCATCTAGCATTGGCATCTGTTGGAAGACAGGATACTGGGCTAGATGCGACTTTGGTCTGACCCAGTAAGGCCGTTCTTGTGACTCAACAATCCAGATCCGCCCCTTCCATTGGGAAATGTCTGCCCCAATTGTGACAAGATCTGTGGATCCTGGATTGATCTCATTAGTCACCTATGGATCCACCAGCAATATCTGGCTATCATTTTATGGAGGACTATCATCCTCAAACTCCAAGGGATCATGATGATTGTGGTCAGACTGCACAATGTTTGTGAGGTGAAAGGAGAGCCATTTCACCAGGAGTGAATGCAAGATACTGCTGGATTACAGAAAAGTTACATGAAACCAGAAAGTGCACCTATCCTTACTGGGGTGGGATCCCCATCCACAATGGAAATCAGGGATCCTTGTGCGCCTGCATGAGGGGTTTACTGGGTGCTATGGATAAGAAGGAATGAAGTAGTGTAGTATAGTACAGTTTTCTCACACTTAAATTATCCCACAAATTTAGGGGCCAATGCAGTTTATGAAATTTAATAAAAATTGTTCATGAAGCTCCATCTATTCAGCTTATACAGTGCTATGCTGGTGTTTTATTTTGTATGACGTCAATAAAATTTATTCATGTAACCTTGGGACTTGTTCTTGTTTGTTCTTGTTTGCAAAACACTTGATTTGAAACATGTACCTGTATTTAAATAACTAACAAACTTTATAGGCAGACCAGCTTCAAAAAAGAGACAAAAGCCATTAAAACAAAACAAAAAAAAAAGTGCAGAATGAACCACCTAAGCAACAAAAGTTCAAAATTTCCAAACTATGTAGTGTGCAACCACTACAGTATCACAGATACTGGAACTGTATGTCTCCTGTTTCTCCTTGCCCCTTCTGGAGAGCTTTGCACTTGTGGGCCTTGGTTGCACAGGGGTGGACTTACAGTGGGTACAAAATTGTTCATTGCCTCGGGTCAGCCAGTCCCATAATTATCTATTGGTTGCATAGACTGAAGGACATGGTAGTATGGAAGGGACTGAGCTCATGGAGGTTGGACAGTAGCTGGAGTTTCAGTTGGCAATAGAGCTGGTGCTGGGCTTTTGATGTGGGAGTAGATCAAAGCACACTAGGGAAGTGTTTGGGCTTGTGGACCCAGCTGCTGCACACTCTTAGGCCTGGTCTACACTACAAAGTTAGGTTGCCATAGGCTGCCTTGCGTCAACCTAGTTCTGCATGTGTCTACACTTAAATATACAACTCCCCAGCCAACCACACTAGCTACATGGTCCAGACATGCTCTGTCTTGGAGTAGGCAGGAGATATTGGATCTCCTGGGCTTGCGGAAAGAAGAAGCTGTACAAGCACAGCTATGGACCAGTGGTAGAAACATTGATATCTATAAGCAGATTGCACTGGGATTCAGGAGAAGGAGTATGACAGGGATCAGCAGCAGTGCCATGTGAAAGCCAAGGAACTGTGTCAAGCACACTAAAAGGCCAGGGAAGCCAATTCACATGCCAATCTGGTGCAAAGTTGCAGACCTGCTGCTTTTATAAAAAGCTGCATACCATACTCGGTGAAGACCCCACCACCACCCCAGAACACTGTGGATACCTCTGAGGAGCCCAAGTCCTAGGCCCAGGCATGAACAGTTAGGACAAGGAGGAGGAAGAGAATGGGGGCTATGGGACCGGGGGTTCAGCTATGCTGCAAGCCGGGTCCTGTTTGAGACTCCCGTGCATTCCACTGAGTCCCGGCATTCAAGCACAGGTGAGCCTGATGCAGGGGAAGAAACTCAGGGAAGTGTGGATTGTATTTCCTATTACAATGATGTACTGAGGCCACTCCCAACTTAGCAGGACACAGATGTCAACTTTTCATTAATTTACTCGTACTAGAAGAGGTAGTGGTACAACAGAGAAAGGTAGTGTTATCTGCTTTTCATTCCACTGTACCATTAGGCAGGATGGGCCATGCAGAGAAGTTTGTTTATGGACACAGGGATGTCCCTTGAATCTTCTTGACAGATCTTGATGAAATTTTCATGGAAGTACTCTGCAATCCCCTCCCAAAGGGTTCTATAGGATGGCAGCCTCATTTCTTCCTCCACAGTAGGACACTTTCCCATGCCAGTCAGTGATAACTTTGGCAGGGACTATTGAAGCACACAGCCTAGCTGCATACAGGCCTGGGTGGCCTTGGGACACCAACAGCAGCTGTTCTCTCTGTGCCTATGTTATCATCAGGAGTGAAATATCAGCTAAAACCACTACCCCATGGGGAAAATAGTGTGAGTATTCAGTGCCATTGCCCTATGCTCATAGTTATTGCAACCAAGCAATTCCCTCCTAATTTCCTTCATGGCTGGCACAGGCACCAGCTTCCTCTGGGCCCCAGGGGTACTCAAACCCCCACTCTGCCCCAGGCCCTGCCCCCATCCCTACCCCTTTTCCCCAGCCCCCGCCCTACCTCCTCCCACCCAGTTCTGCCCCCTCCTTTGAGCGCGCTGCAGCCTCACTCTTCTCCCTCTCTCATCCAGCACCTCCATCATGCATCTTCCCTGACCAGCTAACACTGATGTCAGTGAAGCATCCCCAGTGATCCACCAACGCTTTCATAACCACAGAAAAGCAGCCCATTCTGTTGATGTACTCTGTGGCAAGGTGAGCTGGTGCTAAAATAGGGTTGTGTGTGTCATCTATTGCTCCACCACAGTTAAGGAACCCCATTGCTGCAAATGCATCTACTATGTCCTGCATGTTTCCAAGAGTCCACATTTCCTGTGTAGCAGGAGATGATTATTAGCTCTGCGCACTTGCATGGCAACGGCCCCCACAGTGGATTTTCCAACTCCAAAATGATTTCCCACTAATTGGTAGCAATCCAGCATTGCAAGGATGATGGGTTCGGTCACAGAGATCCTCTTGGGACTGTCACCTGATGTGCTGAAGTTACCTCTAAGCCAGTTTTCCCTGTCAGCTTGGGACTCCGGAACCTTGCCTTGTTGAGCCAGACATGATAGCCTGCTGCAACACAGACTTAGGTCTGGTCCATGCCCCCAAAGTTGCAGACTTTAATTAAAAAACGCCCCACAGGTTCCCTGCCTCCAGCACCCAGACACCCAGCTCCCAATGGGATCCAATCCCCAAATAAATCCGTTTTACTCTGTATAAAGCTTATACAGGGTAAATTCATAAATTATCCACCCTCTATAACACTGATAGAGAGATATGCACAGCTGTTTGCTCCCCCAGGTATTAATCACTTATTCTGGATTTATTAATAAACAGAAGTGATTTTATTAAGTATAAAAGGTAGGATTTAAGTGGTTTCAAGTAACAGACAGAACAAAGTAAGCCACCAAGCAAAATAAAGCAAACATATGCACGTCTAAGCCTAATACATAAGAAACTGATTACAGGTAATATCTCACCCTCAGAGATGTTCCAATAAGCTTCTTTCACAGACTAGACTTCTTCCTAGTCTGGGCCCCAATCCTTTCCCTGGTACAGTCCTTGTTAGTTCCAGCAGACATCTTAGGTGTTAACACGGGGTTTTCACATGACTGGAAGCCTCCTTTGTTCTGTTCCACCCCCTTGTATAGCTTTGGCACAAGGTGAGAATCTTTTGTCTTTCTGGATCCCCACCCCTCCTTCTAAATGGAAAAGTACCAGATTTAAGATGGATTCCAGTATCATGTGACATGGTCACATGTCCTGTGAGACCCCAGCCTCCATTCTTCAGGAAGTAAACAGAAGCCATTTACAGTTCATTGATTCTGAAGTACCCTTAATGGCTTCCACTTAATATGTTTACATCAGTAATACAAGTTTATATCTTATTCTCCTGACTCCAGACATAGAAATACATGCAAACATATAGGATGAACACAGTTATAGGCACCAATGTCTGCTCGCACCAGTGGGTGATCGACACCCCCCCCGCCCCCGGCCCCGCCCCCATTCCAACCCCGGCCCCGCAGTCCCGGCCCCAATTCTGCCCCCATTCCAACTCTTTCCTCAAATCCCCACTCCAGCCCCGCCACTTCCCTTGAACATGCTGCATTCCCACTCCTCCCTCCTCCCTCCTGGAGCTTGCTACGCTGCCAAACACGGCAAGCGCTGGGAGGTAGGGGGAGAAGTGGGAACAAGGCACACTCAGGGGAGGAAGCAGAGGCGAGTGGGGTGCGGAGGGAAGCTTGGCTGCTGGTGGGTGCAGAGCACCCACTAATTTTTCCCCGTGGGTGCTCCAGCCCCAGAGCACCGACGGAGCTGGCAACTATGCAATCAGTAGATTATAAGCTTTGTAATAATACCTTACAAGAGACCTTTTGCATAAAGCATATTCCAGTTACATCATATTCACATTCATAAGCATATTTTCATAAAGCATATGGAGTGCAACGTCACAGCAAGTTTCCACAGTGTGATCACCACTAACTTGTCCACTATCAGTGCAGCTCTTCTTTTGGTGTCCCTGCACTGGAGGGCTGGGGCAAGCTTAGCATACAGATCTAGGAATGTGGCCTTGCACATCCAGAAATTCTGTAGCCACTGATCCTTGTCCCAAACCTGCATTACGATTCAATGCCACTAGTCAGTACTTGTTTCCAGGGCCGTCCCTAGGGGGGTTCGGAGCCTGGGATAACCCCCCCTTCCACCCCAGGCCCTGTCCCGCCTCTTTCCGCCCCACCCCCCGTCCCTTCCACCGCTTCCCTCAAGCCACCACCCCTGCCCTGCCTCTTCCCACACCTGCTCTGACCCCCCCCCTCCACTCCACCCCTTCCACCAAACCCCCACTAATCCCCCAGGCCACTCTGGACCCCACATCCCCCTGAAGTTCTTCTTACAGCTCTGCGAATACCATAGGATTGCTTGTAATGCTTATGACAATAGTGCAGAGCTATGCAGACTCCATGCTTCTGACATAGATGGTATGGTTCTGTGGGATTTTTTAAAAAGGCATGAAAATTATGGGATATAGATGACATTACAGGATGGAGAAAGTTTCATGCTGGGATGTTGACCCCTTGCTCCCAGTGACCCCTGCACAACTCGTTTCCATCCCACTATGCATTGCTAAGAATTCCTAAAAGACAGTGCCCGGGATGGTGGTGGGTTTCACACTGGGATACCTCGCCATGATGCACCACACTGCAGAAGCAGATTTACCATGAAACAAACCGTGCAGTAGTACGGGACACCCAATGACAGGGGGCCCCCCAAAATGCAGGACAAATCTCATCTGACAACCTGCCCCTGAGTCCCAGCCTGCAGCGCAGCAGAGCTCAGAGAGGCAGGCTGCCTGTGTTCCCGGCTGGTGGCCCCCGCTGCTCCCAGAAGCAGCCAGCTGCTGGCACGTCTCTGTGTGTCCCTGGTGGGGGTGTCTCCGCGCACTGCCCCTGCCCCAAGTGCCAACTACGCAGCTCCCATTGGCCAGGAACTGCAGCCAATGGGAGCTGTGCGGGCAGCACCTGCAAGCAGCGGTGTGCAGAGACCTCCTGGCCCTCCCTGCCTACAAGTCACTGCCAGAGGGGAGCCGTGCCGCCCGAGGTAAGTGCCACCCCCTGACCTCCTCCCGCACCCCAACCCCCTGCCCCAGCCCAGAGCCTACACCCAGAACCCAAACTCCCTCCCAGAGCCCTACTGCCACACCCCCTCCTGCACCCCAACCTCCTGCCCCAATCAAGGTACCCCACTTTATTTTCATTTACTTCCATTACTTATAGGACGAGGATGAAGAAAAAAGAATGAAAAACGTGGGGAGATAAGAGATAATGTTCTTTTTCTTGGCTGGGTCCCAAGGGGTGGCCCCCAAAAATGAAGCTGCGCACAAGGCCCCACTAACTCTAAATCTGCCACTGCCACACTGTGCATTGAAACAACTCCTGGTGAGTATACATAGTGTCGATGCAAGGAGCCAAGTATGTACGTGCACAAGTGATATACTAACTGCGGTGGCTTTCTGCCATTGTGACTTGCGTCAACCAAACACTGATGCGTCAACCAAAGACTAATAAGCAAACACTGACAGAGGCAGATTTTTCTCAAATGTTTACAGTTCATTCTCAGATTTCAACCCAGGTAGGTTTCAAACTTCAAAGTTGCAGGCTTATGTTCAGCATGACTTGCGTCAACCAAACACTGACTGACACATCAGTCAAACACTAAAAAACAATGCAGATATGACCTTAGTGTGCAGCAGAACATAAGCATGGCCATATTGGGTTAGACCAAAGGTCCATCTAGCCCAGTATCCTGTCTTCTGACAGTGGCCAATGCTAGGTCCTTCGGAGGGAACGAACAGAACAGGTAATCATCAAGTGATCCATCCCATCGCCCATTCAGCTTCTGGCAAACAGAGGCTAGGGACACCATCCCTACCCATTCCGGCCAATAGTGCAGGGCTAATGAGGGGTAGATTTACATACCAGCTTACTGTGAACTAAATGTTTGTATAGACAAGCCATAAGGGACTTACCCAAAGTCACACAGGAAGTCTGTGGCAGAGCAGGGAATTGAACCCCAGAACAGAATATTTACATAAAATATTAAACACAGATGATGCTACATGAGATTAAGCTACATCAATTGGCTAGGTTTAGCTTCCAGTATTCTGAACCAGGGAAAGTATCTGGTCAGATCTCTCATTTGTTGGTAATGGACACTTTCCCTTGGATGTGTACATTGAAGGGACTCTGTGCATAGAAGCGTCTGTTGGAGTTGGAAACAGAGTGCTACATTCATGATACCAGACACACACACACACCACAGCACCTCATGCCCATGAGGGGCTGGGCACAAGCTGGCACAGAATGTTCTGTGTGAAAGAACAGAATGTTGGGGCCAGAAGGTTCCATGGAGGTTGGGAATGACAGTTGGAGCAGGGCAGTTGGATGGGGGTGGAAAGTGCAGTGGCAGCAGCAGAACCTTCTAGAGGTGGGGAGGAATGAACAGGAGCAAGGGAGGGGTGGGGATGGATCGGCGCCTGTCCTATATACCCTATACCCTCCCTGTTCCAGGTCTAGGCAGTCAGGGCCGGCTTTAGACCAATTCCCCTGAATCGGGCCCCTCGCCTAAGAGGGCCCCGCACCCTAAAGAAGAGCACCTAACTTAGGCGCCTTTTGAATTTTTTTACTCACCCAGCGGCGGTCCGGGTCTTCAGCGGCACAGCGGCGGTGGGTCCTTCACTCGCTCTGGGTCTTCGGAGGCATTTCGGCGGCGGGTCCTTCAGTGCCACGGAAGACCCAGAGCGAGTAAAGGACCCGCCACCGAAGTGCCTCCGAAGACCCGGACCGCCGCTGGGTATTCAAATCAGTCCCTGCACTTACTAAAGCTGGCCCTGTAGGCAGTGACCGAGGGCCACAATGTAATTAACACACAGGCTAACCTGGGAGGCAGGGCAGAGCCACTCCACACTGGGGGGGGGGGGGAGGGATAGCTCAGTGGTTTGAGCATTGGCCTGCTAAACCTAGGGTTTAGAGTTCAATCCTTGAGGGGGCCATTTAGGGATATGGGGCAAAGATTTGTTTGAGCCGGGGGTTGGACTAGATGATCTCCTGAGGTCCCTTCCAACCCTGATATTCTATGATTCTGTGATCTCACTGTGACAGCTCCAGTCAGAGACATAACTCCCCATGCCTGCCCACATGCACACAGGAGTAGGAAATAATGTTCCTAAAGACTGGTCCAGTGTTGTTGCCCCCTGTCCTTGACTGGTGCAGAGTGGGGCTGAAAAGCAGGACCACAGGCCTGCCTCCTCACCAGCCTTCCCCTCCATCACACACACAAACACACACACACACAACCTCATGTGCAAGGGCCAGGTGTCTGCCTGGCCCTTTCTAGGAGGGGGGAATGATCTTTGTGATTACCACACCCCTTCCTCTCACCCACACAGGGGCCAGGCATGGTTGGTCTCTAGTCTTGACAAGTTTTCAAAAAAATATTTTAATCACACTATGCCCTGCCCGCAGGGGGATGAAACTGCTCAGCGAAACCCTTTTAATAATCTGTTTTTAAAGAGAGTTTCTAAGAAGCACAACAAAGAGTCTGGTGGCACCTTAAAGACTAACAGATTTATTTGGGCATAAGCTTTTGTGGGTAAAAACCTCACTTCTTCAGATGAAGTGAGGTTTTTACTCACGAAAGCTTATGCCCAAATAAATCTGTTAGTCTTTAAGGTGCCACAAGACTCCTTGTTGTTTTTGTAGATACAAACTAACACGGCTACCCCCTGATATAAGAAGCACAGTGACATTAGAGACAGAAGCCAGTTGAAAAAACCAACAGTGCCCTGGAGAAAATTAGAGCACACCGAAAGAAAGAAACTAAAAGTGAAATCCTCCTGAAAAGATAAATACTATCATCTTTCACTGCAGAGTGGGTAGATGAAGAGAGTGCAAATTGCTGCCTGACCTGTTTTTTGTTTATACAGTATATCGAAATGAAAACCTGTTTCTTTTATCACCCATGACTACATCTTATCTCTGGGACAATAGTTAGCTAGTTCTGATGAGGAGTAAATATGTAAGATTCAGAAACCACCCAACCCTAATTACAGCTAATATACCTAATATACCACACATTCCAGCTCTCAGAGCAGTCCCAAAGTGTTAAAAATCCAGATTCACTTTCCTATAGTTCAGGTTAAAACTTTTTATTTTTTTATTTTATATTTATTTTATTAATATTTATTCTTTTTATTTAAAGCTTGACTCTTATAATTGCTCTTAAAGCTACGTGGCTATTTGTATTGCCTTGAAATTTGGTATGCCTCTGGGGGGTGCATGGTTCTGTTAATGATCCAAATTTGGCGCTATTTGACCAAGTAGTTCCCAAGATACAGCCCCCCACAAAAAATGCTTTTCTTAAAGTTGACAGATTTTGGCAACCTATTTGCTAACAGAGAGAGAGCTCAAACCAGGGCTCAAATAATCACACTAGAGTTTCCAAAAAGCAAGGGTTACCCCAACAGAGTGTCTTGCAAACACCAGCCCTTTGGGGGAAATCAAATTAAAATGCTCTTTCAAAAAGACAAGAGTTTACTTCTCCAGATAAGCATTAGAATAAACCCAAGATCCTTTCATGCCTCATAGATCAGGGATTCTCAACCTTTTTATTTCTGAGGATCCCGTCCTCCCCCCCATGCTATAAAAACTCCATGGCCCACCTGTGCTACAACAACTGTTTTTCTGCATATAAAAGCCAGGACTTGCGTTAGGGCAGGGGTCGGCAACCTTTCAGAAGTGGTGTGCCGAGTCTTCATTTATTCACTCTAATTTAAGGTTTCGCGTGCCAGTAGTACATTTTAACGTTTTTAGGTCTCTTTCTATAAGTCTATAATATATAACTAAACTATTGTTGTATATAAAGTAAATAAGGTTTTTAAATGTTTAAGAAACTTCATTTAAAATTAAATTAAAATGCAGAGCCCCCCAGACCAGTGGCCAGGACCCGGACAGTGTGAGTGCCACTGACAATCAGCTCGTGTGCTGCCTTCGGCACGTGTGTCATAGGTTGCCTACCCCTGTGTTAGGGGGTAGCAAGCTGGGCAATTACCTAGGGCCCCACGCCACAGAGGGTCCTGTGAAGCTAAGTTGCTCAGGCTTCAGCTTCAGCCCCAGGTGGCAGGCCTCGGAGCCCTGGGCTTCAGCCCCATGTGGTGGGGCTTTGGCTTTCTGCCCTGGGCTTCAGCAAGTCTAATGCCAGCCCTGCTTGGCAGCCCCCTTGAAACCTGCTTGCCACAGACCACTGGTTGAGAAGCGCTGTCATAGATTATACTGATGATGCATGGACTAAGGAATTAACATATTGTTATTTGTATGTCTTCACTACTCACCGGATCGGCGGGCAGCGATCGATCCAGAGGGGATTGATTTATCACATCTAGTCTAGACATGATAAATCAACCCCCGAGCGCTCTCCTCTCGACTCCTGTACTCTACCACCGTGAGAGGCACAGGAGGAGTTGATGGGGGAGTGGCAGCAGTCGACTCACTGCGGTGAAGACACCATGGCAAGTCAATCTAAGTATGTTGACTTCAGCTACATTATTCACATAGCTGAAGTTGCGTAACTTAGGATTTTAAAAATCGTAAATTTCATGATTTCAGATATTTATATCTGAAATTTCATGGTGTTGTAATTGTAGGGGTCCTGACCCAAAAAGGAGTTGTGGGGTGTAGGGGTCACAATGATATTGTAGGGAGGGTTGCGGTACTGCTACCATTATTTCTGCAGTGCTGCCTCTAGAGCTGGGTGGCCGGAGAGTGGCAGCTACTGCCCAGGAGCCCAGCTCTGAAGGCAGAGCCGCTGCCAGCAGCAGCACAGAAATAAGGATGGCATGGTATAGTATTGCCACCCTTATTTCTGCGCTGCTGCCTTCAAAGCTGGGCCCTCAGTCAGCAGCCACCCCTCTCCAGCCACCCAGCTCTGAAGGCAGAAGTAAGGGTGGCATGGTATGGTATTACCATCCATAAGTTAGGGTTGCAATACAGTGACACCCCTAAAATAACCTTGCAACCTCCCTGCAAATCCCTTTTGGGTCAGGACCCCCAGTTTGCAAAACACTGGTCCCCCCCATTAAATCTGTATAGGATAGGGTAAAAGCACATAAAAAAACAGATTTCATGGAGGAAGACCAGATTTCATGGTCTGTGATGCATTTTTCATGGCCGTGAATTTTGTAGAGCCCTAGTTATAGGAGAGGTGAGAGGAGTTGTGGAGCTCATGTGAGGGAGAGGGGTAAGGAGCTGAGAATAGGTACGCTTTACACATATCAGAATCTTTCCAGCAGTAGGCAGGGTGGGAGGGAACACACAGGTCTGTGAATGGAACAGAGCTGATGTTTCAGGCTGTATTCATCTCCCTGAGGTATTCTCTTTCAGCTGAGGACATCTCATTGAGATGAGTGGGCTTGTGACAGTCCACGCTCCTGGGGTCAGGTCAGTGTGGCCTAGCGGCCAGAGTCTATAGCATCACCCTTTGGTGCAGGGCAGCGTGGCCTAGCGGCCAGAGTCTATAGCATTGGGGTGCTCTTGAAGAAACCCTAACAACATTGTTCAGGTAAAACAGTATGCCATCAGAAATGTTTCAGCACAATAGAGGAGTACTTGTAAAGTGGTAGCTTGGGAATGGCTTAAACTAAACTCAAAAAAGTCACTGTGGTAGTGTTAGTACCTCATCAGCCCCATAAGTCAAGGGGGTAACACCACCTCTCTACACCCAAGTCCATGTTCTAAACCCCTCTAATTATCACACTGTGACCCAATGGCCAGAGTCCATCTACTTTCACTTTCCTAGTGGGATAATGCATCCTAGTGGCTGGGGTCCATACAATGCCCCACTAGGGCAGTGCAGCCTAGTGGCCAGAATCCAACCAACTCACTGGGTGGGCCACCCCTCTCACAGATGAGTGGCCAAGGTAGGTGAACTCCCTCCACCAGGTCCTAATCCAGGGCCCTGTTGGTGGCAAGTTCTCCTCACCAGTGGTCTGACAGGGATTCTCCCCAAACACGCCAGCCCAAACAGTCTCAGCACCATTCCGCTTTAAGCCCTCCCTGGGTCACTTCCTACCCATTCCTCAGATTCAGCCAGATCCATGGCATCCTCTACATCCCCTCTGCAGCACATCTGGCCTCTGCATCCTAGGGTGCAGGCCTCACTTCTGCTGGAGAGCACAACCACTCTTCTCCTCTAGTGGTTCTCCCTGACTGAGCAGCTCTGCAGCTTTTATACCTGACTTCCAGGTGGAGCATGCCCAGCAGAGCCCCAGGGGTGGGGCTTCCTCTGCAAGGAGGGAAGGATTAATGCCTGCCGTACCAGTGCAGGACTGATCTGCCCCGTCACAGTCATTTTATACTGGAATAAGAGCATCTACACAGCGGTTATACTGGTTGGCTGAGAGAAGTGAGTACTTATATTTAATTCAATGCATTTCTCTGTCTGTAATGTAATAACTTTTGAACACCTCATCCAATCAATTTCAAAATTTCAGGAAATGTTATAGGCATCAATTGCCAGAATCTTATTGATTTTGGTGAACTACATTGAAAAAAACAGGAGGAGGAAATGGGGGACACACAAAGCCACTTGCATTTGGCTAGCAGAGGCAGCAGTTTCTACCACCTCTGTAATTAACTATAGATCAAAGAACCCGTTGATGGCAGGCAGCCAGTATCACATTCCAACATAACAACATCCCACATTTTACCTATACTGCTGATCTTCCCAGCCCAGTACAGTTTAAAACATTGACACCCTGAAAGACTTCTCTCCCAGTCAGAAAGAAAGAAATGAGAAGGTGGTGTGGAGGTATGAGGGCACACACAGAGACCCAGGCATGGGGATAGAGGGAAAGGAGGAGCACACAGGTACTGGGGCTGCAGAGGGGTAGCCTGGGGATAGGCAGAGGCAGCAGGTCTGACCCCCTTGCCAATGATGAGTGGCCTTTACAGACTGTAGTGTGCCCCAGTGAGCGTAGACTAGATGATGACTGGCAGTAGCCACTGAGGCAAGGTGGGGATAGAGGGTTTGGGGGTTCCACTGGGAGGGGAGACCGAGAGACTGAGGGTACTGCTGGAGCAGAACCCTGAGGTAAAGGGGCACTGCGGTTTGGGAGGGACATGGGGCCTGAGGCAGGTGAGACACTGGCCAGCAGAGGGTGCTCTGAGGGTGGAAAAGAGCTAATTCCCAGATAACCAGCAGGAGGTGCTGCACCGGTGAGTCTCGACCTTGCTACACAGGGGTTCTCTATTTTCATTTGTAAGCTCTTCAGGGTAAATATTGTGTCTGGTTTGTTTTTACAAAGCATTGTACATGCTTGCAGCATTACATAAATGATATTGTAATTCCATTTTCCAAGAAAGAAGGGAAAGACCACTGCTCACCCAACAAACAAACAAAACTAAGTTCACACCCATTCTTGTCTAGAAGTTGGCCCATCATGAGATCTACATTTACTGAGAAATAACAAATTCCTCAGTTAGGTTTATCAGTACAAAAACTCTGACTATTGTCTTTTCCTTCCTCTCTTAGATTACTGAAACACACAGACAAGTTTCCCCTTTCATAGCCGCAAATGTTAAGATCTTTCTTGTCTTGGAATTTCTATTACTTATGGTAGATGACTGTCCTCACTAGAAGTGAAGAATGTAAAAGGAGATAAATTAAAATTGATTAGCTGCCCAACAGAAGAAAAGAGAAGAACTGTGCATTCATCCAAAGATTCTAGCTCTTCTAGCAGAGGAGTCTCCACCATTTCCTTAATTGCTTTTGAAATCCTCTCCAGAGCTTTGGATGGGGTGGAGTGGGAACCCCCTGCTCCTGCAGTATTGTTAACAATAAAAGTCATCATTATGATCTGACATTGGAGAAAAAAATCAGTTGGGTGTTAACCCTCTACCTTCTTATAGACTGCCAAGGTTTAAAGAGACTGTGTCTTTGAAGCAGCATTAATTAAATTGTGTACAGCAACTTGAGGTGTCTGCATAAAATGCTACAAAATCAAGTCCACTTCAAATGCTCAATCCTGCAAGTTGCCAAGAGCCTTCTTAGAGAAGCTCTCAATTCCCTCTGACTTCTGTTTGTATATTATATATTCTCAAGGAGCCTCTGCATTAGTCTTAGGGATGGTGCTGAGCATGTTCATCTCTCATTGACTTTCTGGGAATTGACGGTTTGCTACTACACAGGAGATGATCAGCGCCTGGCAGGATTGCTAATTAAAGACCTGCTCACGCACCCCATGGAAGAACTCCCACTGTCTCTGATGGGAGCAAGTTTAGTCCCTAAATGTGGTATGAAAACTATTGATGAAGAATATGAAATGCTAAGGGTTTGTCTACATGGGGAATTTTTTTTGGAATATGTTTTTTGCATATAAATATTTATGAAATAACTAATTGGAAATAAGTGAACCTCAATTGCTGGTTTTAACCTACTTCCCTTCAAATGGGGGACTTCAATCACCCTGACATCTGCTGGGAGAGCAATACAGCAGTGCACAGACAATCCAGGAAGTTTTTGGAGAGTGTTTGGGACAACTTCCTGGTGCAAGTGCTGGAGGAACCAACTAAGGGCTGTGCTCCTCTTGACCCGCTGCTCACCAACAGGGAAGAATTGGTAGAGAAAGTAGAAGTGGGTGGGAACCTGGGCAGCAGTGACCATGAAATAGTAGAGTTCAGGATCCTGACAAAAGGAAGAAAGGAGAGCAGCAGAATGCAGATCCTGGACTTCAGAAAAGCAGACTTTGACCTCCTCAGGGAACTGATGGGCAGGATCCCCTGTGAGGCTAATATGAGGGGAAAGGAGTCCAGGAGAGCTGGCTGTATTTTAAAGAATCCTTATTGAGGGTGCAGGAACAAACTATCCCGATGTGCAGAAAGAATAGCAAATATGGCAGGCAACCAACTTGGCTTAACAGAGAAATCTTTGGTGTGCTTAAACACAAAAAGGAAGCTTACAAGAAGTGAAAACTTGGACAGATGACTAGGGAGGAGTATAAAAATATTGTTCAAGCATGCAGGGTGTTGGGATCCACTAGGCATAGCTACCAGGTAACTCGGGAGAGTGGAAGGCCAAAAGTGCCGATGAAGCTCTTTTGCTCTGGGCCTATCTGTGAACCACAGTGACTCCATCTTGGGAACTCTCACCTACTTCTATGCTAACTGCTTACATGCTCTGAAGTAGGCTGAAGCAGAAATGTATTGGTCAGCGTTTCTGGCAGATGGCTGTAGTTTCACTCATATTAGCAGAAATAATAGAGATAAGGAGGGAACAGAGAGAAATAGTTAGTTTGTAGCCGCTTTCCCATATATCCCCAAGGTATTTAGTGCAAAGGGTCAAGGGATGTACCTTGTTCTCCCTTCAAAATGACAAATGTATCCGCAACAGATGTCTCTTGTATCCCCTTCCCCAAAATAATATATGTATTCTGTGTAACCTGTTATCTATAGGTCAGCATAATGACGTAAAAAGGATGAGAACTGAGTTGTTTGTTACTGGTTATAAAAAGGGCCTGTTCGGCCATGTAAGGTGTGTCTCCTCTGGCATGAGCCGATGGGAGCACCCTCTCAGCTGACTGACAAATAAAGGTCCTGGTACCCGTCTTCTTGTCTCTCCGTGCCTCCTTGGTGTAATTAGGTAAGCTCCGGGGGGAAACGGGCCCTATTTGGCCAACACAGGGGTGTAATCAGGAAGGCCAAAGCACAATTGGAGTTGCAGCTAGCAAGGGATGTGAAGGGTAACAAGAAGGGTTTCTACAGGTATGTTAGCAACAAGAAGAACGTCAGGGAAAGGCTGCCCCTGCAGACTGCAGCAAACAATCAGGAATGCCCTGTGCTTCCACTTGGAAGCTAGAAACTAAAATGAAATTTTATTATGCATTATGTAAGGATTTCATTAGTCTGTCTGTAAAATTTGATGAAATGCAATTTTGTTATGCTTTGCACAATGATTCCATGAAAGGACATTTTGTTATGCTGTCTAGCACATGTGATTTGATGAAATTGTATTGAACCTCTGTCAATAATATAGTGAATGTAAAGTAGTGAGGTTAATAAAAACCTTAACTGAATATAACACCAAGTTAGACTAGTGGAATATAAACCACAACAAAGAATAGTGCAACCTTTATGGAACATAGTGCAGATGTGGCACACATGCTTAAAGTGCTGTCCTGGTCACAAATGTGTGTAGGTGCAGGGCTTCTGACTGCTGCCCTATGCTTGGGATGTAGGATGGTGTCAAAACTTCAATCAGTGATTTGTGTGCCTCCTCATGGCTGGGCATAGTGTAGCACCTCCTCTATTTCAGTCATGTCCTGCCAACAGCACCTTGGACCAAAGGGTGATCTGTCCCTTCTTGTGACTCAGCCCTCTGGCCAGGTCACTTAGGGTATGTTTACAGTGCAATTAAAAATCCATGGTTAGCCCATGCCAGCTGGCTCAGGCTCTCAGGGATTGGGCTAAGGGTCTGTTTAATTGCTGTGGACATTTGGGCTCAGGCTGCAGCCTGGATTCTAGGACCCCGCGAGGTTGTGACCACCCTTCTGCCAGACCTGCAGCCTTTTATGTCAACTGTTGCTAATTGGTCACTTGGTCGCAGCTGGAAAAGTAATAGATCAATCTATTAAACCTTTCCTGGCAGCTGAAGTGTGGGGTCTATGCACCCCATTTCAAATAGTGAGGGAAGAAACAAGCACTTGTAGTTATAGGAGTGAAGATGGCCCCAGTTTTCACTGTAGTGTAGTGCTGCTCCCAGTAGGCATTGTTCTCCATGGGCTTCAGGACATGGCAGGGTTGGGCTTGGAGTGAGGTTGCTGGGTGGGAACATTGTACCAAAATGTTCTCCAGCAGGACTGTCTGCTTCTGTATCAACTCCACCAGCTGTTACTGCATGTTGCTATCTTTCTCCATGCTCTCCCTTGTCAATTTTCTGTTCTCTCTCTGCAAAAAGACCTTTCCCTTCACTTTTCTGTCCTCTTATCCTTTTTCTGGAATGCAGACATGCAAATAGTTCCTCCCTTGTCCTCTTTTTCTTCATCCAGAGATTTGTCAAACTTCCAGAGGATGATAATACTCCAGTCTGTGGGGGCTGCATTGCTTCAGGTGCAGGAACTGGGGGAGGTGAGAAACAGAAGTAGTTATACCAATCATTTGTTGTCATAGAGACAAGGACAAAATGTTGCTTGTTCCTCAACTTCAGAAATAAATAAATGAGAAGCCTCTTCCCATTCCTGGGTGAACTTGGAGATACTTTTCTGCTTTACCTCCCTTTTGTATAGGACCCATGTGCCAAGCCTGAGTTTGTGGTGGGCTGGAAGGGTTTGGGGAAGTAGGGACAAGTTAGTAATTGCATGTGCACCTCATCAGGCTGCCTTTACTTTGGAGGATGTTACCCTGAGGGGTGTCACCAAGAGGAAGAGAAGAAGGCTCTTGTTTGAAATGGCAGTGGGCAAACCAGCAAGAGGTGCAGTGATGTTATTCACCAGAAGGATCCCCTAGAGGTGATGCAGGACTGGAAAGGCAGTGCTGTTTGTACAGGCAGCCCCGAGACTGCTGCATCGTCTTGCAATGTTTGTGCCAAAATAGAGCACTATCTCTACCTTAAATTACCTTTTATAACACCCGCAGATCAGCACAAAGTGCCCTGCAAAATAAGTTCTGAACCCAAGGGATTAACAATGATGAGAGGCTTATTAATAATAGCCATGAGTGCCTTATAATCTCTACGCATTGTGAAATGTCTCATGTTGGAAATATACCTTGTTTTAATGCCAAGATAGCTAAAAGCCTAGGGCATTGTTCATGCTGGGAAGCAAAGTATTTTTCTATCTTGTTTTTTCTTTCTATATGCTGTTTCCATAAACAAGCCTGCCTTACAATTTTTTCAACCCCTGCAGTGCTGCTAGTCTGATAGACAGGTTGATCCAGGTGGAACGCAATGCATTGCGGGATAGCAGTGGGAGGACTGCCAGAGGCAGAAAGTTAATCCAAAGTACAGATGTGTCCGAATGAACCTTTTTCTGAAATAACTCATCCTGAAATGAATTCACTTTAAAAATGGATTCTCCAATTCACAATGTCGCCAGATAATTTGAAAAAAAAATTCTGTGTGTGAATGCAAGGCAGTTTAATTAAAAAACCTTCCCAATGTAGACAAGCCCAAAGAGGAAGTTGGTGATAAGATACAGAGCCTTTCACCTCCAGTTCACTGGTTAGAATCTGTCCCAGTCTGGTAGTGACTGAAAGCCATTGCTAACTGATTGCTCTTTGGCTGTCTATATGAAGTTGGTGAATGGGCTCCATCCAACGTCTAGGAGATGAAGACTAGCACTATGCTTGGCTTCCTTGCTGGCAATGTCTGAAAGATCAAGGACTGAATGAGCATGGGGACTGAACTACCCTGTAATTCAGTGAGATACAACTCTCAGCTATAAAGCCACATGTTTCTTTGAGGCCCTGCATGCGGCTCCCAAGGATTCCCTGGGTAGGATCAGAACCTTTCTACTACACATTTTCTTGTGAGGTTGCAGGGGAAGTGAAAGTCACCAGAGTAATCAGGACCCCTCCTATCCCCTCTGGGTAGCAGGAAACACAGGGGAGAGAGAGAGAAAGAGAGAGAGTGCTGGTCCCCCAGTAGCTGAAAGAGGAGGAATGGGAAGATAGCATCAAATAGATTAAAGATAAATGCAAAATAATTATAGCCTGGCATGGAATCCTAGCATTACTTTGAATTGTTTTCACCTTGATGTTTTTTCAGTATTTTATGATGCTGAATCATGCTGACACAAGGACATGAAACAAACATCACAATGCAAAGTAAAAAAGTTGTGTTATGATTACTTTGTGGCACTCTGTAACTCCATTCAATGCTGAAGGGATTCACTTTAGATTTGTGTTACTACTCTAATTCTAAGTGTCCCTTGACAGCAGGTTTGAGGAACATTGCTGTGGCCAGTACAGAAGCTTGCCTTGATGCTGCCTCTTCTGACCTGTTTTATACAAAAGGACTTTTGTTTACAGAGCTGTTTATTTGTTAAATATGCTGATAAACACATTCATTTCAAACAGTAAATTTCAGGAAAATGTTTTTAAAAGGTATTTTTTCTGGCCATAATCAGACTTTAAGCACCCACAAAGCTTGACAGCTTGCTTGAACCAGAGGGGAAAAAATATGTATGACTGTTAGAGAGGGAGTTCTTTTTCTAGAAAAATCAATGGTTAATGACCCTCCCTCTAGAGCAGTGGTTCTCAACCCGCAGGCCACAGGCTGCCTACAGTCAAATCAGCACAGCTGCGGCCTGTGTGTGTGTGTGTATATTTATATTGTGTGGATGCAGCCCACGTAACACAGAGAGCTGTATATGCAGCCCACTATATGCCTTTGGCTTTTCACAATACAAAGTTTAAAATGAAGACAAAAACCAGAATGAGATGGTCTTGAACTTCTTGTAAAATCTGGTTACGTTTTCATAGACTGACAGCTACGGATCACTGTCAGCAGTATCCCCAAATTCAAAAACATGTTGTTCTGTAACATACAATCTATTCTTCCTTATCAAAATCTAAACATACTGAGTAAACAATTTCTTACAGCGGTCATAAATGCATTTTAATGACGCTCCATATAAATGTGTATCAACCCCTCCCCTAGATCAGGCCACTACATTTTCAGTACAAGATCAACTTGTATTCTGGGAAGGGCAATGCATTAAAGTTACAGAGGGTGGGGCAATTTTAACTGAAGAGCCTGAAGGAATCCTGCAATATTTAAGGCAAGGCTAAATGAGTTTATAGAGAGAATATTGTAGAACCATTCTCACTTGTCAAGAGGATTGGACTAAATGAGTGAGATTATGACAGTTTTTCCTTTAAAATTCAAAGTTGGTCAATATTATGAAATTCAATGATTAGCAGCCCAATTCTTCTGTTACATGGGGTTAAATCTGAAGAAACTGAATGGACTTCAGACTAGTGTAAACTCAGAATACGCACATGTCAGAACTGGGTCATGGGCAGTCAGACCTAGTGGTCTGAGCCAGAGTCAACACTCATGACACAGGAGTCAAGAATCTGCTGGGTCAGGATACTGGGAGATCAGAGGCAGGAGACAAACTAAAGATTAGAACCCTGAATCAGATGCCAGGAATCACACCGGGTCAGGATGTCAGGAAATCGAGCTGGAGCCAAAAGGCACACACTCCAGAACAGGGAGGAGCCCTTTTGTCAGACAGCTTCCTGTTCCTGCTGCTGGCTTAAGTATGGCCAGTGGGCCAATCAGCTGTTCTGGGACACCACCACTAGGACCTTAGGGGGCAGAGCCTCAAACTGGGGCTCGGCTTCATGCATCCTAGATAAGCAGTTGTCAGCAGGCTGCCACATGGAGGGATGGAGTGTGGCTGCTCCTATGGACCCAGTTTTGAGACTCATGGGTCATGACAGCACCCCCACTCCCTTACCAGTACCTTCTGGGTGATGTGGGTCCACGTTTCTCATAGTGGTGCCTGTGGAAGTCCCATACCAGGGTGAGTGTGAGAATGTTTTCAGCTGGCTCCCAAGTGTGTTCTTCTGGACTATAACCTTCCCAGTCAATTAGGTACTGTAATTTGCCCTGCTTGATCTTAGAATTGAGGACTTTTTGGATAATATATTCATCCTGACCTTGTACTTGCAATGGTAGTGCACTGGTGGTGATTGGACTTTATGGGGAAAGTGTTCTCAGAATAGGGTATTAAAAGTGAGACATGGAGTATGGGGTGGACTCTAAGGGATCAAGGGACCTGCAGTTCAAAGGTGACCAGGTTGATTGGTCGCTGAATCTGGTACAGGCCAAGGAAATGGTGGTCTAGTTTCCAAGAAGGTCTGTCCATGTGGAGGTGTTGTGTAGAAAGCTATACCTTTTGTCCCACGGTGTAGGTGGGGCCTTATTGTCTATGTTTATCTGCATGCTTTTTGTAGTCTTCCTTTGCCTTCCCAGGGTGTCCCTTCACCTCCTCTTGGATGTGATGGATGTATTGTACTAGATCTGAGGTCAATGGGTTGGGGGGAAGGAGGTTGGATAGTTGTGAGTGAAATCGGGGGCGGGGGAGAGGGGGAGATGGTACCCATAGTTGGCAAAGAACAGACCGTGGCCTGTGGATTCATGGTCTGCATTAGTATATGAGAACTCAGTGTATGGTGACAGTGAGGACCAGCCATCCTGGTGATGGTTGATGTATCACCATAATTTTTTTTTTCTAGGATCTGGTTGATTCTTTCAATTTGGCCATTTGACTGAGGATGGTAGGCAGAAGACAGGTGTGCATGGAACCCTAATAGATGTAGGGTGTCATGCCAGAAGTGGGCCCCTAGTCGGAGGTGACCTGATCTAGAAAGCCATGAAGATGGACCACATTGTTTATCCAGAGCTGGGCAGTTTTCCCTGTGGGGATTCTGGTAGGTCCACCATAAAGACCAGGGAAATGGCCTTCTAGGGCTGAGATGGGGTGTCTAGAGATTGGTGGAGACTGCAGGGTATCTAGCATGGCATCTTGGTGCAGGCACACACCTGGAAGGAAGTGACAAAGGTCTCTATTGTGGAGCGCATACGAGGCCACTAGAAGTATCGGGACATTAATTATCCTGTTTTATGTTGCACCAAGTGTCTATCAGGGTGGTGTCATGGCACAGTTGAAGAACCACCATTCTTGGAGGTCTTGGGGGTGAACATGCATGCAGTCCCTTATAAGTGTGATCCCCTCCCGGGTGTCATGTGGTTCTTGGTTGATAATGGCCAACTCATCAGGTGGAATTCCAAAGACAGAGGGAGAGAAGATGAGCATGAGCAGGTACTGGCAGTGGGTTGCATTAAGGAAATTATAGGACTTGAGAATGTGGTTCCGAATTGGGCTCTCATTGCTAAGAGCCATGTCTTTGGAACAAGGCGTCAGCCTTGCCACTTCTAGTTCTAGGGCAGCAGGTCAAGGTAAGATTGAACTGGAAGAAGAATAGAGACCACTAGAGCTGTTGCTGATTTAGGGCCTTGGCCTTGCACTGTACTCCAGGTTGTTGTGATCAGTAAACATTTGGATTGGATGCCAGGCCTCTTCCAAGTAATGTCGCTATTTTTCGAAGGTGGTCTTAATTGCCAAGAGCTCTTTGTCCAAGGTCTCATAGCTCTTCTCAGCAGGGGTAAGCTTCCTTGAGTAGCAGGTGATGGGATGCAGTATTTTCTTGGGTCCATGCTTCTGGGAGAGGATGGCCTTGATCACAGTGCTAGAGTTGTTGACTTCCACAATGAAAACTTGCATCATATCTGGATGGACTAATACTGGAGCAATGGTGAAGGCAAGCTTTAGCTGCTCAAATACATGCTGGGCATCTGGCAATCAATGCAACTGGGCATTTTTATGGAGTAGGGTAGTGAGGGGCTTGGCTTGTTTTGAAAAATTCAAGATGAACATCCAGTAAAAGTTTGCAAAGCCTAAAAAATGTTGTAGATTACACACATTGCCGGGAGCTGCCCAGTTACAGACAGCCTGGACCTTGCAAAGATCCATCTTGATTCCTTTTTGGAGACAGAATGAAACTGAGGAACTAAGCTGAGGTCTGATCAAATGCACACTTCTCAAGTTCAGTTTAGGAACTGTGTTGTCGTAGTCCCTCCATCACTGTGCAGATGTGTGTGGTGTACTGATCCAAGTAATCTGAGGAAATCAATGTGTCATCTAAGTATATTACTACAAACTGGTCCAGTAGGTATTGTAGCACATCATTAATGAATTGCTGGAATGTTGTAAGCTCCCTGAAGATCCAGTCTGATGAATATGCAGGGGGCCACCTCGTGGTCCAACAACTCATGGATTAGAGGTAGTGAGTAGCAGTTCCAGATTATCATCTAATTTAGGGCTCAGTAATTGACACAGAGCCCGAGGCTGCTGTCTTTTATTACGAAAAGGACAGGGACACCGGCTGGCTTAAGTAGGGCCAATGGGACTCTCCCAATAGGACTGGGGCAGAGCCTCAAACTGGAGCTGGGCAACATGGGTCCTAGGTAAGCCCATGTCCGCAGTTTGCTACATGCGGGGTTGGAGTGTAGATGCACCCATGAATCTTATAGAGCCAAGTTCAAATCCCTATGTGTCATGCCTTCAAGGGCAGAATTTGGCCCAAGGCATTTTGAAATCTTAACTAGATTTTGTCTCTGATTCTCCATTATCTTGAATCTTGTGCAGTAATTTACACCTTTAAAAAGTGGTTATGAAATGCTACCATTCTGATTTGGTACCATTTTACACACCCCTTGCACACATAAGGTGCAAGACAGTGGGGAAGCAGGCCCGCTGTATTTTTGAGAACTATGAACCTGATCCTGAAAGCTGCTGAGTTTCATGAATTCCTATTCACCTCAAAGGGAATTGAAGTGTCTCAGCAACTCATAGGATAAGGTTCTCTATTTTCTGTACAAAGTAAGAAGACATAAGAGCATTATGATTATTAAGCTGACTTTTCTTAATTTTAAAAAAGCAACCCAAAGTGGTGGTGTTAAACTCCTGTGTAAGAACATTTCCTAGCTTTGCAGAAAGGAAGTAGTAGGTATTACTGAATGGACAAACTGCACTAACCCTTTGAATAGATGAGGACAACAACATGCAGTCATCAAAAGAGCACTTGCATAGACTTGTGGCTGTACTTTGTACAGTATCTCCTGATTAGAAATGATGTGAGCTTAACAGAGAATGAAACTCAGAAAAACAATCCTTTAGTTTTACCTGGAAGAGCTGCAAACTCACTGCAGTTCACTCATTAGGATGAAAAGCAAGCTTGAAAATTGCCGCTATTTATGTCAGTGATTCAACTCTTTTAGCAGAATGAAACCAGTCTAGCTGAGAGATAGATGACAGTGAGGTCTGGAGGAATGAGAACAAGTCTTGGAATCAGGGAATCCTGAATTCTAATCTTGGCTTTGTCAGTGACCTCTGTCCTTTTATCTATCTAATCTATTTTAGGATTTTATATTGCCTCCCATCATCATAATATCTGAGTATCTTCTGTGTAAAACCAATAGCAATAGCAAAACCCCTACTGGACTTCATGGCGTCTGACACTTCTGCCTTTTCTGGGGGCTGGTCTACACTGGGAACTTACATCACCATAGCTATGTCTCTCCGGAGCATGAAAAATCCACACCCCTAAGAGACATAGCTATGGTGACTAACCCCACATGTAGACAGTGCTAGGACAATAGGAAGAGTTTTTCCATCAACCTAGCTACCACTTCTAGGGAAGGTGGATTACTTATGCTGATGGTAGAACCGCTCCTTTCGGAGTATGTAGTGTACACATGGAAGTGCTACAGCAGCAGCTATACTGTAGCATTTTCAGTGTAGACATACTCTGGGTAAAAAGTATGCTTGGAGTAGGGTTTTGGGGTCTTTTATTAATTTTTTAAAAGGTTGATTTGTTCCATGTTTTTTCTTGAACAATGGCTTAACCTTTTGTCTCCACTTCTCCATCTACAAAATAGGGACAATACTTATTGATCTACCTCCCAGAGACTTTGAACTTTCTTTCTGGATACCTATATAGCCTCTGCATCTAGTAATACTTTATAGTGTCTTCATAGTGTTTATATATAAAGCAATTATATAAATGCCAAGTTATTATTACTAGACTCTGAAAAGAGAAATCTGGCTCAATCATCTATCCATTTTAAGTATTTCTAATGTTCCCATCACATTAGAATCTAAAATATTACAAAAACTATTAACTTGCATTAAGTGTATGCTAAAAAATCCTGCCCAGGACAAGTTATTTACTTGTTTTTTATCTTTTGTTTGTATTTCTCCCAAGATGATACATCTGACTACTATCCTGTCATCTTTCAAATCTCTTTTCAATACTGACTTCTGTCACGATAACTACAAGAAATCAGGCACCTAATAATTTTTAGGTAAGAGAGTGGGGAATAATTTATGAAGGGGGAAAAAAAAAAAACTAAACTAAACCCTCCACAAAAATGTTGAATTTTCAATTTGTGCCAGCTATCACCTTGCACACTATGCTTCTATATTGTATCCCTTTCCCCCATCATTTCCATCCATTGTTTCAGACAAGCTCTTTGGGGCAAAAACAGGGTCTTTATAAGTGCTATAGTGCCTCCAATGTGCTAAGAAAGCACTTAGCACATTGGAGGCACTATAGCAATATAAATAATACATTTCTTTCCAGTCAGTTCTCTTACCTTCTTTCTTCAGCTTTTGTAATTACAGGAAGATTTTTATTAAGCAGTTTTGTTTTGTACTCTAAACACATTAGGGCTTGTGCTGAAGCTAATCTCCCCTTGTAGTGAGTTGTATAGTCATGAAAAATATCTGACCCTTTACAAGTATGAAGCTTGACTCTATCAGCTTTAGTGTTTCTGTGTAGTACTGTTGTTTTGGGGGGAGTTGTAGATAATTAGGAACCTTAAAAATTAGGACCAGGACCGTGAACTGTCTCCTTTAACAAATGTGGTGGAACCAGTGGACTGTGGCCTCTTAGAACCAAATTAGTTCCTGGCTTAATGAGTATTACTAGTTACCCCAGAGATAAATTTGCACCATGGTGCTTTTTCTTGCTTAAAAGATGAGCTGTTGAGCATTGCAACAATTGGAGTTTCTGTGGCCTTCAGCTTCATGCCTAGATATAGTGAGTTATATTCGTTGAAGCAGAAGGCAACAAATGCATTCATCTTTAATAGTAGAGTTTTTCTCTGGCAGAATATAGCATCATTACAATCATTTCTTAAAATTCAGAAAATAATGGATTCTCCTCTCACTTGTGCCAGTTTTACAACATTGTAAAGCCACTGACTTCAACTGAGTTATTCTTGACTTAAATCCAGTGCAGGGAGAATCAGGCCCAAAATTTCAGAAATTCAGTTTCCTCTGCTTGTAGTTAAAGAACATCTCTCACTGGCAGACGAATTATGAAAACCCAGGTTATAACATCTTCCCACTTTATACAATGGTCTAAAAAACCCACTTTGACCCACCTTCCTTCCCAACTACCACCGCATCTTCCTTCATCTTTAAAGCCATTAAAAATCCTGTACCCAAGCATTGCCTCAAGTTCCTTTCCTACAACTGTGTTCTTGGTTTCCTCCAATCTGATTCCCACCCTTCTCAAACTCCAAGGTTTTCAACAACCTCGTGGCAAAATCTCAGGGCCTTTATTCTATTTGCTGCCTTAGACACCACTGGTCACACTCCCCTTGAAATCTTGTCCTTTGTGCTTTCATGATCCTGTCCTCTTTTAATTCTCCTTCTGACTCTAATAATTTACTTAATCCTCCCTCCTCCCACTTTCTGGGAGTATCCCTCACTTGGCACACTTCTCTCCTCCCTTTACATCCTTTATCTAGGTGACTGCATCTGCTCACGTTCCACTAATCACCATTTCTATGCAAATAACTCTCAAAGCTACCTTTCCTATCTGTATTAGTTACCTATACAGCCTGCATTACCATAGTATCTGACTGCCTCACAATCTTAATCCTCACAGCACCCCTTTGTAGTAGGGAAGTACTATTATCCCCATTTTACAGATAGGGAACAGAGGCACAGAGAGGATAAAGGTGGGATTCACAAAGGTATTTAGGCACCTACCATTGAAATCAGTGGGAGTTAGGTGCCTAAATCTCTGTGTGAATCCCACCCAAAATGACTTGCTTAAGGTCAATGGCCAAGGACAACCCCCCCCCACTTTGCCCCAGGCCCTACCCCCACTCCACCCCTTCCCCCAAGCATCTGCCCTGCCTCTTCCCACCCTGCTCCACTCCCTCCCGGTCCCATTCCACCCCTTTCCCCAAACCCCCGCCCCACCTCTTTCTGGCTTCTGTCTCCTCCCGAGTGATGCCAGGATCCGGCGGAGCGGGGTGCGCTGGGGCCGGGTTGCTTGCTGCTGCTGGCACCAGGCCTCCCGCTAACCCCCCAAGCCGCCCTGGATCTCATGTCCCAAAGCGCAGGGCCCCCCCAAAACACATGGCCTGGGGTGGTTGTCCCAGTCTGTCCAATAGACAGGATGGCTCTGCACAGCAGAAACTCAAACCCGGGTCTCTCAAGTCCTAGGCTACTTACTAGATCAGCCGCCCTGGCTGGGCTACCTCCAACCATACCTACATCTTGGTCCATTTAGCTGACATCTTTTGACTTTCACATCATCAGCTTGAAATGGCGAAAACTGACCACCTACTCTGCCCTCTCCACTTCCTCCTTTCTCCATCAGTGTCAATAACACCACTAGGAATCATCCCTGTCACTAAAGCCCAGAATGCAGATGTCATCTTTGATTTGCTCTCCTTATCTCAAAACATCCATGCTGTTGATCTAAATCTTGGCTTTTCTTGCCTGTCATTTTTATAATATTTTGTACTTGTGTGTAGGGCCCTACTAAATTCATGGCCATGAAAAACTCATCATGGATCGTGAAATCTGGTCTTTTGTGTTTTTACCCTCGGGAGAGACCAGCAATTCTCAAATTGGGGATCCTGACCAAAAAGGGAGTTGCAGAGGGGTCACCCTCTGCACTGCCTTCAGAGCTGGGTAGCCAGAGGGCGGTGGCTGTTGGCAGGGTGCCCCGTTCTGAAGGCAGTGACCTGCCAGGAGCAGAGCAGAAGTAAGGGTAGCAATAGCATACCATGCCATCTTTACTTCTGTGCTGCTGCCTTCAGAGCTGGGCAGCCAGAGAGTGGTGGCTGCTGACTGAGGGCCCAGCTCTGCAGGCAGCATCGCAGAAGTAAAAGTAGCAATGCCATGCCATGCCATGCCATCCTTATTTCTGCACTGCTGCCGGTGGTGGCTCTGCCTTCAGAACTGGGCTCCTGGCCAGCAGCCACCACTCTCCAGCTGCCCAGCTCTGAAGGCAGCACCGCTACCAGCAGCAGCGCAGAAATAAGGGTAGCAATAATGCAACCCCCCCTCAGTAACCTTGCGACCCCTGCACAACTCCTTTTGGGGTCAGGACCTGGACAGTTATACCATGAAATTTCAGATTTAAATAGCTGAAATAATGAAATTTACAATTTTAAAAATCTTATGACCAAGAAATTGACCAAAATGGACTGTGAATTTGGTAGGGCTCTATTTATGTGTATCGCTTTTCAGTGGAGGAGCCTGGTGCACTTTACTAATGTGGATATGTATTATTAACATTCTTTTATGGATGAAGGTACTGAGACACCAATAAATTAAAGGGATGCCATTAATCTATAATCTGATTTTTTTAAAAAGTAGTTTCTATCCCCCTGGTAGCTGTTGTCATTTAACAACCAAATTGTCTTTCTTGGGGGAGGGGGAAAGTGTTTTCCTCTCCACGGTTGCTCTGCAAAACACCCCCCTCCATCCTAAATAAATAAATGAGTGGAAAATGTGTACATGAGAAACCATAGTGTAATTGACTATGCAGAAAGTGTTGTCAAATGCACAATTTTGCTAATATTTCCATTATAGTAACCTTAGGTCTTATAACTATAGTAAATAAATAATTATCAGACAGCAGTGTGAATTCAAGCTGTTTCTCTTTAAGTGACTTGTCCAAGGCCACTAAGTAGATCAGTGGCAGCATTTGGGACTATAAATCGAGTGTCCTACTATGTACCAGACACACCACTTCTTATGTTTGTACAGCACTGAGCACATGGCTGCTATTAGATAAATAACTGTAGTTCATTTAGCACACAGCAGTGCAAAGCACTGAGGGGGGGCGGGGCGAGGAGGTCAGAACAGATTTTTGTAAAATGTGGGTGCTTGGTTCCAAGGTTTTGGTTTGGCCTCAGCTCCAACTGGGCTCCGGAGAGAGAGCAAAGGGGTGTCTACTCATGTCCTGGCAGGGCTGCTTAAAGTGACTGAGGGCAAAATCCACCCCATCTGCTCTAATACAAACAAATCACGGCCTTTAAGGTGGCTGACGAACTAAAACCTCCCTCAGGAGGGGTGTTACAGCCCCACCCCCAACGCTGCAGCAGTGCTGAGCTGGCCCGCACTCCCCCTGCTCTGCGGCCCCGCCCCGGCCGCGCAGGCTGGCTGGAAGTGGCGTACGTGCAAAGCGGGCAGAGATAGTGGCGCCTCCTCCTCGCCCCCGCAACCCCCCCGACTCAGGCAGCGGCGAGGCGAAGGGAGGAGACGCCGACCCGCACCGGGAAGAGGAGGAGACCCTAGTTCCCGTCGCAAAGGGGAGAGGCGGCGGCGGCTCCGGCACTCCCCGCTGCTTCCCTCGCCGGAGCAGCGATGAGGCGGTGGCGAGCCTGAGCCCCTGGGGAGATCAGAGCGGCCTCGGCTCCCGCGGGTGCCCACTCCCCACCCAGGAGGAGGCCCGGGCTCCGTCGCGGGAGGCAGGCAGGGGAGCGGAGGCCGCCGCGGAGCAGGGACGGCCATGATGCAGTGAGAGCTGCCCGCCCTCCCAGGCTCCCTCCCAGCGCGGACCGCCTGAGCGCTGCTGGCCCCCACGACCCCCCGGAGCACTAGGGGCGGCGGCGCCATGGCCAATGACAGCGGTGGGGGCAGCGGGGCCGGCGGGGGTGGCGGCAGCGAGCGGGACCGGCAGTACTGCGAGCTGTGTGGGAAGATGGAGAACCTGCTGCGGTGCGGCCGCTGCCGCAGCTCTTTCTACTGCAGCAAGGAGCACCAGCGCCAGGACTGGAAGAAGCACAAGCTCATCTGCCGCAGCGGTGGCGGCGCGGCGGCGGCAGGGGGCGCTGCCGAGCACCACGCCGGGGCCGCCGCGGGAGCAGGAGGCGGCGGCGGGGAGGCCGGAGCCGTAGCTAAGAAGGTGCCGCCCGGCGCGGGCCTCGGCGCTGAGGAGGAGGCTGCGGCTGCGGCGCCTCTGACAAACAACCACGTTCCCACGGCCGCTGCTGCGCTGTCTGAGGCGGCGGCCCCCGCCGAAGAGGAGGCTGCGGCGGCGGCAGCTCCGGGCGGCGAGGCGGGGCTCGTGTACCGGGACAAATCCAACCTGTACCCGGGCGGGGGCCAGGCCGGGGCCGGCGGGGGCGCGCTGCGGCCGAACGGGCAGACCAAGTCGTTGGTGCCGCAGCGGCTGGCGCTGGAGTACATCGTGCCCTGCATGAACAAGCACGGCATCTGCGTGGTGGACGAGTTCCTGGGCAAGGAGGTGGGTGGGCGCATCGCCCGGGAGGTGCGGGCCCTGCACCACACCGGCCGCTTCACCGACGGGCAGCTGGTCAGCCAGAAGAGCGACTCCTCCAAGGACATCCGCGGGGACAAGATCACCTGGGTGGAGGGCAAGGAGCCGGGCTGCCAGACCATCGGGCTCCTCATGAACAGCATGGACGATCTCATCCGCCATTGCAATGGCAAGCTGGGCAACTACAAAATCAACGGCAGGACGAAAGTGAGTGACCCTCCCTTCCCCCCATTCATCTCGCGCACACACCTGCGGCTCGGCCTCCACCCCAAGTTCCCCAATACCTGGGGCTTCTCTCCTTGCCCATTTCCTCCTCCTGCGCATGGTTTTGTTCAACATCTTGATTAGTGATCTGGATGATGGGATGAATGGTAACCTCCGCAAGTTCACAGTTGGCACTAAGCTCGGGGGAGAGATCAATACACTAGAGGGTAGGGATAGAGTCCAGAGTGACCTAGACAAATTGGAGGATTGGGCTAAAAGAAATCTGATGAGGTTCAAGAAGGATAAGTGCAGAGTTTTGTACTTAGGAAGGAAGAATCCCATGCACTGCTACAGGCTGGGGACCAACTGGCTAAGCAGCAGTTTTGCAGAAAAGGACCTGGGGTTTACAGTGGACAAGAAACTGGATGAGAGTCAGCAGTATGCCCTTGTTGCCAAGAAGGCCAATGGCATATTGGGCTGTGTTAGTAGGAGCATTGCCAGCAGATCAAGGGAAGTGATTATTCCCCTCTATTTGGCACTGGTGAGGCCACATCTGGAGTATTGCATCCAGTTTTGGTAACCCCCCCACTACAGAAGGGATGTGGACAAATTGAAGAGAGTCCAGCGGAGGGCAACAAAAATTATTAGAGGGCTGGAGCACATGATTTATGAGGAGAGGCTGAGGGAACTGGGCTTATTTAGTCTGCAGAAGAGACGAGTGATGGGGGATTTGATAGCAGCCTTCAACTACCTGAAGGGGAGTTCAAAAGAGGATGGAGCTAGGCTGTTCTCAGTGGTGGCAGATGACAGAACAAGGAGCAATAGTCTCAAGTTGCAGTGGGGGAGGTCTAGGTTGGATATTAGGAAACACTATTTCACTAGGAGGTTGGTGAAACACTAGAATGGGTTATCTAGGGAGGTGGTGGAATCTCCATCCTTAGAGGTTTTTAAGGGCCGGCTTGACAAAACCCTGGCTGGGATGATTTAGTTGGGGTTGGCCCAGCTTTGAGCAAGGGGATTGGACTAGATGACCTCCTGAGGTCTCTTCCAACCCTAATAGTCTATGATCCTGTCCACCTTTCTAGCAGCTCCTCTAAGGCCAAGCAGGGTTAATCAGTTAGATCATCATCTCTCGCTGCCCTTCTGTCTCACGTCGAAGGGGCAACTCAAGTGAGAACTGAAAAATAAAATAGTTTAGTTTGTGTCCTCTTGTAAAAAACGCCACTGACAGGCGAGCTCCACTGATGCCAATATTGAGCATCTTAGTCAATGTTGTCACTGTGCAGCACCAAAGAAACTCTGCTAGAAATAGCAACAGGAGGATTACATGAACAGCGTTTTAACTGCTGTGTTGTCTAACCCTGTTTAGAACGCTCTAAAATTCTCATTGCAAGTGTAATCATAGGCTTGGCAGGGGCCAAGGATTGGATAGTCCTGGGAACTGAACAGCTTCTCATTCCTAGAGGGTTGTCCCTAAATGTCAGGGTGGGGTAATGTGTATTGCTGGTGAGTGAGGTAATATCTTTTATTGGACTAGCTTCTGTTGGTTAGAGAGACAAGCATTTGAGCCACACAGAGCTCTGGGGAAAAATCAGACCCGAAGAAGAGTTTTGTGTGGCTCGAAATAAAATAAAAAAAAAAGATATCTCACCCATCTTGTCTCTTAATATCCTGGGACCCACATGGCTAAAACTACACTGCATACAACAGTGATTGCTGCTGTCAGTGCTGTGCTGATTCTGACTTCCATTTCTAGGACAGTCAGTGGGCATGCTTTCATGAATGCTACATCCCATATGCAAAACTGTAATACTGTATTAAATGTCTCAACTCATACAGCACAATCCTTGTTTGTGAAAGTACAAGAAACACCGCTTCAGAAACACAGCTTCAAATAGAGGTCTCTCTCCTCGTGAGAAAGATGAGGCAGGTCTGTAATGTCGAGGTTGTTAGAGGACTTGTTAGTTCTAATTTTCCTCTTCTCTATCCTCTTATGTGCACAGCAGTTTTTTGTTCTGAACATGACAGAAAACTCATATTGTACAGGTGGGGAAATAGACAGGTCTGAAGATATACAGTATCTGCTGTGGAAACTCTCACACTCTACACAAGGGTGAAAATGATCCTCCTTTAAATTCTGTTTGAACTGGTGGTCCCTGAAAATTTGGAATGTGATGATCTCTGTCTGTAGTGTTCCCCTTTTGATCTTAAGTAATTTGACCACTTCGGAGATCTCATGCTACAATAGTGTTTGATCAGTTTCTCATGATTACTTGAGTTTATAAATTCTGAAATAATAATTCTTGTTATGAATACTTCTAGAATTACTTAGTGGGTGTTTGCTTATGAACATGCTCTTGGCAATGGAGGCTTTAGCATGTATGTAGTCTATTAAATTACCATGAGTTGCATTGGTGTAGTAATACAGAAAGTGCTGTAAATAGGTGTTTGCATAAAACTGCTAGATATGGGACTATGGCTTACAGAGTGACTATAATATGTCAGATTGCAATATTTGGTACACTTATGAATACAACAAAATGGAAATTATTGGGTAAGTATCCAGGTGTGTGTGTGTGTGCGTGTGTGTTTTTAAAGTTTGTAACTTGTTGACCTGTAGTGGAGTCATCAGGCAGTGCTGTATTTATAACCTACTGTAAAATGTAAGTGGTGAGGAGAGGAAAGGTGTGATTGTTTGTGAGATGTTTTCTTTGCCAGTTTTGCCAAAAATGAGTACATTCATATTTTCCTTAGTGGGTTTTTTGGAGACACTAGCCCTCTTTACTGGGAATTCAAAGTTTCATGTCATAGTCATCCTGACTTGCAACTGTTTTCTTTGGGTTCTTAAAGAAAAAAATCACAGCCTTTACAGGAGACTGTATAGGACATCTCTAAGTTTAATAAAGGACTAGTAATAAGAAAAAAATCAAACATTTTAAACTTTTGCAGAAAAGTTGAAACATCATTTTCAGACATCTCTGACAACTTGCTACTTCTGTTGCAACATAAGAATGCTAGTGTGAACTGCTAAGAAGCAATGTGTGTCTGTTGCACTGTGACAGATTCTTGTTGCTGCAGAGCATCAGCTAGTAGGAAGCTATGGGGGAGAGGGAGAAACTGGAAGGGGGGTAGCCCTGGCCTCCTTTGGGATATAGTAAATTAAATAGATTTCCCTGCTGATGGAGAGTGTGTGTGGAATTTTGTTTGTGTACCTTGGTGTACTGACACTTAATTTGAAAGGCTATTATGTTGGAAACTGCTGGCTGACATGCTATGATTGTGTGGGTTTCTTGCATAACTCCATGGTGTGGCATTTGTTAGCCAATTCATCCTTCCAGTAAGTATTCCACTCAAAAAAAACCTCAAAGTTAAAATATTACAAAACAGCCTCCTAAAATCTGTAGTATTGTTAGATTTTAAAATTGGAGTAGTACTATTTGAATCATAATCCTGCATTTTCCATGGCCTCTGCCTTTTTGTAATTCAGACCCCAATCCTGCAGTTTACGATAGATAGCAAGACTGGGGCTTAGAAGAAGGACTATTGGAGTTGACATACAGCATCAAACTATTAGTTCATTTAGTCTGGTATCCTACCAGCTTCTGGCAGTGGCAGATACCTGATGCGTCAAAGGTGGTTACACCTCCACCTCAGAAACCACCTGGCTAATTGTGAAATGATGTAAATGGGCAGGAGAGAATTCCTTCCTGCAGTTAGTTCTACATGGAGTAAGAATAAGATTGATGGAATGTGGTTAGTCCTACTTGGATGCAGTCTGTACCTTCTGAAATCTCTGGGGTTGTGTTAGGGACAAGATCCCTCCGAGAGAGAGAGAGGTTTAGAGAGATGTTGCTTTTCTGAGGCTAATGCTTGTGCTGCTGGGGGTAAACTTACTTCCTCAGCAACTTCAGCAGGGACAAAGTGGAAGTCAGTGAACTGACAAGAATCGTTCTCTTGAGTGGGTTAGGAGATAGACAAAAGGAAAGAAGAGGGAAAAGGAAGGTTAAAATTGCCAAGGTATTCGGTCTAGTGCAGGGGTCGGCAGCCTTTCAGAAGTGGTGTGCCGAGTCTTCATTTATTCACTCTGATTTAAGGTTTCGCATGCCAATAATACATTTTAATGTTTTTAGAAGGTCTCTTTCTATAAGTCTATAATATATAACTAAACTATTGTATGTAAAGTAAATAAGGTTTTTACAATGTTTAAGAAGCTTCATTTAAAATTAAATTAAAATGCAGAGCCCCCTGGTGTCCAGGACCCGGGCAGTTTGAGTGCCACTGAAAATCAGCTCATGTGCCGCTTTCAGCATGTGTGCCATAGGTTGCCTACCCCTGGTCTAGTGTATATTTCTGAACCAAGCTTATTCACTTACTCCCACAGCTAACTGGGACTAGCAGTGCTATGAAAACGAATATTTATTTCTTCCTACCTCAGCTTCCACCAACTGTACAGAATTGCACCTTGTGCCACTCCTTGAGGGTACATCTACACTACAGCGGGGAGTCGATTTAAGATACGCAAATTCAGCTACGTGAATAGCGTAGCTGAATTCGACGTATTACAGCCGACTTACCCCGTTGTGAGGACGGCGGCAAAATCGACTTCTGCCGCTTTTTGTCGGCGGCGCTTACTACCACCTCCGCTGGTGGAGTTAGAGCGCCGATTCGGGGATCGATTGTCGCGTCCCGACGGAACGCGATAAATCGATCCCCGAGAGGTCGATTTCTACCCGCCGATTCAGGCGGGTAGTATAGACCAGGCCTCAGAGTGCTTTCTCTGTTTGGCAAGAGTAGCATAGTGAAACTAATCGTGATCACCTGATTGAGTAGTACAGTTCTGGGGAGGAAAATAGTAGAGATTGAACACACACAAGGTGGATAGGACAGAGACAAAGAGGTGAAGGTGTGAGAATGATTGAGACACCTGAACAGCAGGGGACTGGCTGTGCGCCAGCAGCAGTATAATAAATACTATTCATGGTAGGGGAGAACCCAAAAAGTAAAGGGTGGGGGAGGAGTAGAGTAGTGGAGACTTTCCAACCACTGGCTGCTTGATAGGAGGAGGGAAAGAAAGCTCCACATTTATTATACAACTGTTATATAAAAACTGTTATGAAAAATGTCTTTCTTCCTTCCCCCTTCTTTTTGTCCCAGGGTTGAGGGAATTGCAGTATGTTAAGAGTCTGAGCATCCACATTCCTGGCAGATCAGAGGGATAAGAGGTGGGGAACCACATTGGGTCACTGCCATTTGGCCTTGCTGGTGGGACACCTTTCATTTTGACCTTTGGTTAACAGGCTTAGTTCTGGGTACTGTGTAGTCTAGTAAATTTTCAAGCCCTGTTCTGAACAGTCCTTACACCAAAAGTTTGCTTTTCTATGGTAGCAAAAACTGCTTTTCTTTTTTAAAACAAACAATGGCACACTAGAAGAAGTGTGATTATATTAGATTCCCGTCTATAACTACTGATCCAGCTTTGTGTAAGCCCCAACATACATAGGTATCTGGTATAATGCACTTTGCTGTGCTATAGCTTACATATTTTTACTGTATTAAGTACATTTGGCTTGTTATAGGGACAGTTGCAATCTTGCCTTCCAAACATTGTTTTTTATATTTGTGTCTGTAATGTTTTGGATTGCTTAGTATGGATGTATGGAGAATGTAAAAGAAGCCTTATAATGTTTGATATTCATGACAACAAAGTACTTTAACAGGATAGTAGGTAAATCAGCATAAAATACTATGGGCTACAGGGATCATTTTAGAGTTGGCCTTTGCTCTGGCAGGACAAGAATGCTTAGCTTTACCAGCAAGGTCTGGTGCAGTATACTCCCATAGCACAAGCACTCTAAGGGTATGTCTACACTACCTGCTGGATCGGCGGGTAGCGCTCGATCTATCGGGGATCGATTTATCGCATGTAGTGTAGACGCGATAAATCAATCCCCGATCGCTCTCCCGTCGACTGCTGAACTCCAGCAGTGCGAGAGGCGGAAGCAAAGTCGAAGGGGGAGCCGCGGCTGTCGATCCATCGCCACGAGGACGCGAAGTAAGTAATTTTAATTTGATCTAAGATACATCGACTTCAGCTACGCTGTTCTCGTAGCTGACGTTGCGTATCTTAGATCGATTTCCCCCTCTCCCTCTCCCCCCGTGTAGACCAGGCCTAAGTAGTCCTACTAAGTGATGTCCCTAAATAGGATTTTTGTAAAAAAATTTGAAATACAAAATTAAAAGTTGGCCTTCAGAATTGTTTCTTCAATAGTGAAGGTATTTTTTTGTATTGGTAAAAAAGCATGCATGTACTTTTAATGCACACACTTATCTCTCAGCAGATTTCTTTACATTTTTCTGACTCTAACCTTGATGTTTATACACCTAATCAAAACAGTCCTTACAACCTGATTCAGTAAAATCTCTTGTCTGGCCTTTTGTACTTGTGTCTAGAAAATAGATTTTTTTGTTGTTGTTGAGGGTGTGGCGAGGGTGAGTATTGGCACAGAAGTCACCACAGCATTTTTATTGAATATTTGACCTTTTACCAGCACTGGTCCAAGCCCTGTAAACAAACTTGTTCTGTTAGGAGAAGGAATGAATCATAAATGACTCCAGTCCATAGCCTGCTGTAATAAAAGGGTAGGAATTATGTTGTTTCATAAATGTTTCATTGGTTGAAAACAACTGTAATATTTTACACCTTTTTCAATCTTCTACCTTCTTTTTTCTAGAGATGCAAAAGCAAAAACTCTCTCTGCTTTAGGTGATAGCTGGGTGTCTTTACAGAAGTGAGTGGATTGCTGATAAAAGGACAAAATGCCATTTTAATGGCTAATACTATTGAAAAACATCCAAAACCTTAAGTAATTGATTTCAGTACTGAAAGTTTTTCCTCAGTAAGCAGTTGAGACATGATCATTCACAAGATCGTCCGTTCAGATTTAATCAAGGCTTATATAGTGGTTGGAGAGGGGGTCATTACCATTAGAAGGCTATTTAGTAAGGGCTAGTCTACGCTGGCAACGCTAAAGTGCTGCCCTGGCAGCACTTAAATGTGCCTTGTGTGGTCGTGGCACAGCGCTCTAAAAAACCCACCTCCACGAGGGGCGTAGCTATCAGCGCTGGGAGCGCGGCCACCAGCGCTGGTGCACTGTCTACGCTGGCGCTTTACAGCGCTGAAACTTGTTGCTTTTTCACACCCCTGAGCAAGAAAGTTGCAGCACTGTAAACAGCCAGTGTAGACAAGCCCTAAGTGTATGAAAAGGAGTAGTAGCTGGGCCTTGAAATATTTATCCAACATCTACTAGCCTGAGGAATCGTCTCTCTTTGGGAGAGTAGACTGATATTTTGGGAGAGAGGAAGAAGAAAGGAAATATAGAGGTGGTAGAGAACACAACATAGGGAAAGATGCATAAGCAAGTGGAGGGACCGAGAAAGAGACCGACATTGATGACCCAGGAAGAGAGAGAGTTATGATCTATTACAGGGAAAATAAAAAAAGTGAAGTGCAGTCCAGGAAGGGAAAAGACTATAGAACAAAAGCAAGAGGTGTAGTAAGTTGTATTTTTTAAGGTTTATTGAATAAAGGTGATAATATGTTACAATTAAATGCAATACTCATCTGTTGTACTCTTTTTACATTGCAGGGAGTGTGGCTTTGTGGACATCACTACAAAAATATTTCTTATGCTAGTTAATAGGCTAGGTTTAATTCAGTCAGTTTAAATAGATTGTTAGCAATGCAAACTAAAATGACTTAAACGTAAACAAGAGTTTATTTACATTAGGGGCTTGCGCTGGTTTAAGTAGATCAATTTAAAATCAATTTCCTCAAACCACAGTGACATTAAAATCTGCTGTATTTGCATTCCTGATCACATTTAACATCACTGTGTGAAAGTTTCAGGTGTCTCAGATGACCTTCAGGTAGTCAGAACTTCACTGTGTACTCTTTTGCAAAGATAAGGTACAAATGTGACCATTCTTTTCAAAGCATGCCCTTTTTAAAATCAGAAAGAATGTATTCCTAGAGCAGTGACTAAAAAGTGGGTAGCACATTTAAAACAAAACAAATTGTGCTTGATCTCCACTGCACTTGGGTTCTGCTTAGAAGCAATGGGGAGGGGAGACTGGGAGGAAGTCAGGTATTTCTGCTGCCCCTAGGGGCTCTATTCAGAGAGCAGGACCACATTGTGCTAGGCCCTATACAAACATGGAACAAAAAGGTGGTCTCTCAGCTATTTTGTCCTGGCTTAAGTTAAAACTGCAAGGTGAGCAAGTATAATTTACACCGTTGATGTAAGGTCTCTCAGGGTCCTTAGTCCAGTGGAGAATTGGGTGTATTAGAGCCGCACTCTGGCATGCCCCTTACCTGCCCAAGTGTCTCCTTCTTCTCTTTACACTAGAGTAAAGCTCCAACACATGGTGCAGTAGAGTTGGCAGAGAAGGCTTCTGAGCTGGGGGTGGAGATTCCCCTTACACAGGGGGAATTCTCTAGAGACAATCTCCTGGGTGCTTTGCACCGTATAAATTCACTTTTCACCACAAAAATAGTGGAAAGTGAACTTTGTGGACTGGAGATTCTGGACTATTGGTTTTGAACCCTTAAGTATAACAATGTACTGATTTCTAAAATAACCATTATCTTGCTAAATTAAGTATTATGGGGAATTAAATCCAGTGATAGAGCATGCATCACTGGATTTAATTCCGAGTCTGTAGCCAAGTTGCATTCTGGACAAAATGCTGTTTTGGACTCCTTCTCATATGTTTTCCCTCTAAATTACACCATATGAGATTCTGATAATGTGTCATAGTACTCTCCGCACTGTTTTTCCTGGTATAGGTATTCCTGGCATGTTGGGGATTTTCTTTTTTTGGCAGTATAATTTCTGGCTATGATTCTGGTCTTTCCCAACCATTACACAGAGCAGGCTTTGCATAAAAGGTCTTTTCTGTTCCTAGTCTGTAGAACTTGGTTACATTAGTATGATTACATAATAATATTACTGTTGGAAAGTTAGTTTCTAAGAAGTCAAAATTATTTCTAGAAAGTTAGTAAATCCAATCTAATCTTATGAGAGCTCCAGCATCTATGTCCTAACTCTTATAGTACATATGCCCCCAAAGTCTCTCCCTACTTTATTCAGCTTTTATATTGTCTACTCAATCATAATTTAATCTCCTGCTGTCAGATTGCTAGTAGTCCTTTCTGGTAAAATTTTACTTATCCAAAGCTATGGAGAAACCTTTTTCCCTGTGTGGTGGTTCATTGAAAGCATATTCCAGTATGTGATGTGGCTGGACTAGCTGGATCTTTACTCTCCTGCCTTTTGGTAGGGCAAGGGGTTGAACACAACCACCACAGTTATTTCATCCTATCACAGATGGTTAAATCTTGGTTTACACGTAAAATTTAGGTTGACATAGTTCTGGTGCTCAGGGGTGAGAAAAATCCACTTCCCTGAGTGATGTAGCTATGCCAACCTAAACTCCTGCTGTAGGTGTAGCTAGGTTGATGGGAGAATGCTTCTGTCAGCCTAGCTACCATTGCTTGGGAAGGTGGTGGTCTAACAGAGAATGAAAAACCCCTTCCATTACTATAGGCTGTGTCTGCTCTACAGGGTTATGCTAGCATAGCTACAGCACCATAGCTGTGCTAGTGTAGTCCCCATAGCATAGATGTGGCCTAAACTTATAGGTTCTCATAGTGTCTACTTCCACCTTCAGTGGTTGAATTACAGTGGGTGATGAGGCTGGTTTATATGTTAAGCACAAAAAAGTGCTAATTCAGCATTGAAGTGAATGTTTTATTCCATCCTTCACTCATCCTTTATTCACCCTGATCCTTGCTTTTACGAAAGGTGATTATATAGGTAAAGAGCCTTTTTATTTTTAAATATAGGGTCCTCAAATGGCCCTCTCTGTTACATGTGTACTCACTGCCCAGTTCTTTAGAAAAAGAATGTTTGGCCATTTGCTTTCCCTCATTTTTGTGAACAATGGTTTAGCAATTAAAAAACTGCATTTTACTGTGTAACCTGAGTACTGACATAACCACATTGTACACCTGTGTAATATTTTTGTATGTAGTTAAATTGATAATGTGTATTTAATATACAATAAAGGCAATGTCGGTTAGTTATAAGAATATATACTTTTGCATAGCCTTACTTCATTGTTTTTAACTTTTGTAACCTTAATGTAATGTTAAAGATTTTTTTTAAGAATGAACAGAAACACTACATCTCAGTCCCATTGTTTCCTTTCTCAGCCTCTCCTTGCCCTCTTCTTTTTCTTGTCCCTTGTTCTCAATCCATGCTTTGTTCAACATTCAAAGTACGACCTACTTTCTTCTGTTCTCTGGCTGCTCCTTCCCACAAAGGTTGTGATGTGCAGCCCCCTTCTGGCATCTAGTTCATGTTTGAATTATTGGTGGAGAAACAAGTTATACACTTCTTTTAGATGCAAACTTATTTTTCCTCTCTTAAAGATGGCATAGTGACTAGGTCTTTGCTCCTGGCTTGAGTCAGGCCAGAATTCCTCTAGGTCTGAAAAGATTCTTGACCCTTTCACTTGGAGACCCAAATGGGCCTGCCTCCTTTTGAGACCAACTGCCAGTGTCTCGGCATTACCCTTTTAAAAATACCTGTTTTACATTAGTCCCCCTCAGCATAAGTACCAATGAGGTTCCTGGTTTTGAAGGACTGTGAGGGTTATGACCAACCACTGCTTCTTCTGCAGCTTCTCCTTTGGTGATGAAAATATCTTACTTCAGAATCCCAACAGTGAAGGCGAGTTGTCCACCTATTCTCCTAAAGACCCCTCTCCAGATTTTGACTTGGAGAGTGATTCCAGAGTGGTGTCCTATTCTAGACATTGTAAGAGTCTACTTCCTCCATGTACCTTGGTATCCATCCCACTAAGGCCCTCTCTCATTCTTTTATAATGCCCTTTCATAGCCATACTGGAGCTCTGGGGTTCCTTATTGGAAACACACTTCACATACACCATTCCAGAGAGAGTGTGTTTATTTGGAGGCAGAAAACGGCTCAGCCTTAAGAAACCCCTCTTGAGAAGGAACATCCCGAAGAACCCTCTGAGGAGGAACAACGTCACGAGGAGGAGGACATCAGTCTGTGCCAGGATGGGTTACTCTCCCAATAAATGAGGCCCCTTTAGAACCTAAAAAAACTGTCTGGCAGATGCCAGCTACTATAGCCCCAATAGCCAAGAAAGCTGACAAAAGGTATTTTGTATCTTCTGGGGGAGCTGTATATCTGTATTCTTCTCTTGTAGTAAGGCTTTCTTGTAGTAGCAGCTGCAAACAAAAAGAGCAGACAACATCACTCTAAAATAGCCCTGACTCAAAGGGATCCAAAATGTTTGGACCTATTTGCTCAAAAAATTATTTAACTCCAAGTTTGCAGTTGAGAATCTGTAATTATCGAGCACTCGTAGTATAGTATGTTTTTTTTTTTCTCAACTACATTGAATTTGCAGACTTTATTAAGAAATTGCCACAAGATCATAGAGAACAGTTTCTGTAATTACTGATGGTCAGTTAATAGTGAGTGTCTATGAGCATCTCTGGCTGCTGCAGATACTGCTTCATGCTCCATGGCAGGATCAGTGGTGATGCAGCGTCACTTAGCGAGGTCCAATCCACAGTAGAGGATCTTCTGCTCGAGGGCCCCAGTTTATTCAGTAGAAAGACAGATGATGCCCTCCGCACTCTTTAAGGATTTCTGCACTACCTTTGAGTGCCATACACATCTGAAGTGAAAAGGAAGCATGATAAGTCCCAGACTTACTCAAGGCTGAGAACAACCCCCCAAGCTCCTTCTGCTACCAGAAACCCTCAGAGCTTCTTAAGAAGTGGCACAGATTGAGAGGGGCAGGAAAAAAGATCAACAGCAACTATCACCTCACAGTCAAAATTTTCCAGTAAACAATCCTTCTGATTTGTTGAGTGAGAGCTACAAACTGACCCTGACTCTAACTCCTCTTCCTCCTTCTCTAAAATATTTTGGAAACCAGTTCTTCCTATTTTGGGGGTTATGGAACATTATAACTAAGGCTACGATTTAGTCACGGCAGTCACTGATTCCGTAATTTTACTGGACCTCTCTGACTTCTTCAGCTGTCGGGGCTGAAGCTGAGGCAACGCTCCCCACATAGCCCCACGGCAGGGGCCGCTGCTGGGGCCATGCACTCCTGCTCCGCAGCTTGTACCATACTTTTTAGTAAAAGTCCCGGGCTCCATGAATTTTTGTTTGTTGCTCCTGACCCGTCAGTGACTTTTACTAAAAATAATAGTGACAAAATCTTAGCCTTAATTATAACAGATGTGGGTCTGAGAGATCATTACGTCTAATTATACAGTTCAGTTCTGCACTACACCTATCCCCAACCCAGCTTCCCTGTCCTTAGTCAGGTATCCCTCTCACATGAGACTAGTCACTTCTTGGCTGAGCGCCCTCCTCTCTGAGCTAAAGAGGTTCCTCCACAACACAGAAGAAAAGATTTCTGTTCCGAATACTACTTCATATCTAAGAAGAATGGTGGTTGGGGACCTATTCCAGACCTCAGAATGCTCAGCATGAATGTTTGGTGGGAGGGTCCTAGATTGAAAGTCTGCACCACAGTTAAACAGGTCCTTAGCCTGAGTCAGCTGGCATGGGTCAGCCACAGGTGTTTAATTGCAGTATAGACATATCCTAAGACAGCCAGAAGTTGCCTGCCTCAGGGAAAATTGGAGACCATGTCCATGCTCATCACTCAACTTCAGACAGTTCCTCAAAGAACAGCTAGGACTTGTCACAGTATACTGGACCAGATAGTTTATTCCATTTCTGTTATGTTGCATGCCAGACTACACCTATGTTGCATGCAGGGTTGAATGAAGTACATACCTTGTTAGAATGGGTCATGGCTTCTGAGTCACTAAGAGTGGACTATATATAGCACTTGAAGAAAAAGCAATTGCTTACCTGTGTAGGAACGCAGGACTGGAAGCAGGGGTAGTCAGTAGGCAGACTGTGGGCCAAATCTGGACTGCCAAAAGCTTTTGAACAGACTGTGAAGTCTTTTTATTTACTTATTATTATTATCATCATTATTGTTGTTTTTTTATATTATTTTTCTCTGGAGACTGGACCTTGACCAAGAAATTTGGACCTTGACAAAAAATAATTGATTACTCCTGATCTGGAAGGGACCTCCTGGATCAGAAAGTCCAGCCTCCTGCTATTGCAGGCAACCTAGTCACTAAATTTATCAAGCTACATCTTAAAACTAGTTAGGTTGGTTTTCCCCCACTACTCATATTGGAAGGCTGTTCTAGAACATCACTCCTGTCTGATAATTAGAAACCTTCTAATTTCCAGCCTAAACGTTTGTAAACATTTGTAACTGGAGTTTTTAGAGATTTGTTCTCCATATAAATATATATTCCAAGACCCACCCTCGATCCCTTCTGTTATGGAATTCTATAGCATCTGGATTTTGCGGTGGAGAAGGAACTGAGGGGTGGTTGGGTCAGACCTCCCTTTATGCCTTCAGTGCAAAGCACAAAGACACTTGGTGCATGCTTGGCCCTAACGGACACTGCTGGCCAAAAGATTCCAGTCTACGCGAGAGCATGGTGTGTGTACAACACATCTCAAACTCAAGTTACTGTGCAGATAAGTAATTTCTCTTTGCCAGTGCCTCAAAGGGCCTGAAATTTTTGAAAGCTAAGGTTGTTCCTAATGTTATGAAGGCCAGGAGTCAATATGCAAGAGTAGGAATCCAAGCAAACATACCTTTAGAGAAGCAGCATTTCAGGTGAATAGTTATCTCTTCTCTCACTAATAATTCAAAAACCAGCTAAATAGGCTTTCCTAAAACTATTTGGAAAATCTTTCCTTAGGGTGAAGGCCAAACATATATTTTATCCGCAAAGAAATAACATTTCAGATAACTCTGACTGAAAAGAAGGCTTTAAGTAGGTTTTGTAACCTAAGGCAGTTGCTCTCAACCTCTCCAGACTACTGTACACCTTTCAGGAGTCTGATTTGTCTTGTGTATCCCCAAGTTTCACCTCACTTAAAAACAACTTGCTTACAAAATCAAACATACAAATACTGAAGTGTCACAGCACACTATTACTGAAAAATTGCTTACTTTCTCACTTTTACCATGTAATTATAAAATAAATCAATTGGAATATAAATCTTGTACTTACATTTCAGTGTATAGTAAATAGAGCAGTCTAAACAAGTCATTGTTTGTATGGAATTTTAGTTTGTACTAACTTTGCTAGTGCTTTTTATATAGCCTGTTGTAAAACTAGGCAAATATCTAGATGAGCTGATGTACCCTCTGTGTACCCCCAGGGGTACATGTACCCCTGGTTGAGAACCACTGATTTAACTCGTGTCCCTTAATACTCTAATCAAGGCTCCTCTACCTCTTGTGCTGTTTGGGAAATAACTAATATGTAATCAGATGAACGGTTCTTGGAGTTTCTCAAACCATGATTGGAAGCGCTTGGTAATACCAGAAAGAGATTTACAGATTACTGTATATTAATGCTAATAAAGTAACATATTAAATTAACAGACTAGCAAATGAACCGACCTTTTCAATGAATGGACAAAGAAAGTTATGTGAATTCCCCAGCTTCTGCTACTTATGAATATACTGGATATTATATTCTAATCCATAATAATTCTGAATGCATCTTGTTAACATTGTTTCTTTGGCAACTATAGCCATTTTTCATTTGCATGTGAAGAAACGAGAGGATGAAATAAGGTCCATTTTGGAAGTGGGGGAGAGATGTAGAGAATATTTATTCCTATAGGGATGGGTTTTGGTGATGCAGAATGCCAAATTATTAGAATATAGATTTCCTTTAGATGGTAAAAATAGTATAGAAAGCAATGGGTTACATATGAATTTAACAGCCTCTTTTTTTCTTTTCTTTTTCTTTCTCTTCCCCCCCCCCCCCCGGCCCCCTCCAGGGACTCAATATTCACTTTCAATGGACCTTTTCAAATTCCGTTCCTTTTTGCATAGTTTTTCATGGCTCTTTAAAGGAGGCACTGCAGTGCTAATTGCTTAGTCATTTAAGATACCTCTCCTGGGGTTGGTCCACAGTAAGCCCCCAGTTCAAACTAAGATACGCAACTTCAGCTATGTGAATAACGTAACTGAAGTCGAAGTATCTTAGTTCGAACTTAAAGGTACTTACCGCGGGTCCACGCGCAGCAGGCAGGCTCCCCCGTCGACTCTGCTTACTCCTCTCGCGGGCAGGATTACCGCGTCGACGGCAAGCACTTCCGGGATCAATTTATCGCGTCTAGACGAGACGCGATAAATCGATCCCAGAAGATCGATTGCTTGCCGCCGAACCAGCAGGTAAGTATAGACGTACCCCTGGATTCTGAGGATGACTGGTTGCATTTTGCTGAGCAAATCTTCAGTAGAAGATCAGAATTAGTTGGCTCATGACCCTGCAAAAACTGCTGGTAAATTGGGATCATAATGTCGGGTTGAAAGCTGCTGAACTGGACACTCAAGTGCAGTGACTGCAGACAAACTCAGTAACCATTACATGCTTAACCAGTGCTTTAAGTTAGGCTTTCGTTACTTTTCACTATTCACAGTGGGAAGAAATACTTGAGCAATTTTAACTCAAAATTAATATTTTTATAGGAATTTCACTATAAATAATATAAAATCCCATTATTACAAAACTCTACAGCCTAACATCTCAAATTTCTAGTGGGCACTAACAACAACTCTTTAAGACTGAGGATTATTTTTATAGTTCAGTTAATATAGTCCAAACACAATTAGGGCATGATCGAGCTAAAGGCTACTTTTTATGGCGACTGTTCTAACCTCTACAGCAGAGGCTATTCAGAATTTTGAGGACCCATAGAATGTCTGCACCATTTCTTTCCCAAAACCAGAGTCTGACGCTATCCTGCATTTCAGTAAATGTCAGTCAGGATCTTTAAAACAATGTCAGATGAGTGCAATGAACCATTTTAGGGACCCCTACTATGTTTTACGGGGAGTGGGTGCTTAGCCGGAGTAGAGTTTCTAATAAGCAATACATGGACCAAAGATTTCAATTTAAGTATAAATATATTTTTTTAAACCCAGCTACTGAGGGATCCCATCCCACAGCCCTCCACTTGTCATTTTCAGTTGTCAGATTAATAGTTTGGGGTTCTTAGCAACGGGATGGAGGATGGAGATTTCTATATTGACATGCCTTTCCTGTGACTACTAGGTTGACCTGTTGTAGAGCCAAGATCTGTGACCTTCCAGTACTTCTGCAGTTCAGGAGGCTGCGGATATTTTTGTCTAGATCAGCTTTTTTAATTGGTATAAAAATGAATAATTTAAGTTGATAGTATTCAGGAGTTGAATGTGCTTGGAAGTTATGTAATGTAGAACTTTAATTCTGTAGGTCTTAAAACTCTCCATACCCCCATACTGACAAGAATCTTCCTCTCAAATTCCAATAGACTTCTCTGCTTTCTTAAAGATCCTGTAATGTGGAAAGAGGAGATGATGTACTGGCAAGAAAAGTTTTCAGAGCTGTTCTTGTTCAGTTTTACTAAATCCTGAGTTAATTCTTTATGGTCTCATTTTAAACATCCATTCAGCTAATATTCACCACAACAGTGAAACTCAACAAACAGCTTGTGCTTCATTAGAACATTTGATCTGTTTTTGGTAAAGGGTATCAGGCTCTTATTCATTTCAGTTGAAGTTGTTCCATTGCTGTTAAGATAGCTGGCGCATAGCCTTGGCATTGTGAGAAAGGAAACTGTGGCCAGTTGATAAGGGAATCTTGAGCTAATTAAATTTCAGCTGGCATGTTATATTATGCCCAGTGAAATAAATGGTCAGTCATACTGTTGGATGGCTTAACCTTACTTATGGTCTGAATGGGGGGTGGAGCATCAGCCAGTTTTGAAACCCTCTTATTCATAAAAGTAAATCCATCTTTTTTTTTATTTTGTATTTTTTTTTAAAGTACTGTCATTTTGATTGGTGGAAACAGAAGAAGCTAATCTTATGGCAAGTCAGTATGCATCTTTTCAGTAAAGGCACAGTGAGTATTTGTTGCTGTACTGCAATGCTGCCAGAGTGAGTTGGCCGAAAGTCTGATTACTTCTTACCTTTTAAAGGTGTGCTGTCAACTTGAAATCTGATTAATTTAAAGAGTCTCCAACATTAAACCTGCCATGAGTACTTTTGCCAGTTTTTGTGGTTGTAAAGCTATATTTTTTCCTATTTTTAAAAAAAATATTCCTTTTCTATTGGTGTGTGAAAGACCCACTGAAAAGGGAAAGCTGACTACAATGAAATGATACAACCCCCCCTCCCCAAACTTTCAAATGCACAAAATGTGGGGGGAGAATGGCCCAATCTCCCCAAACCTCTCGTGTTTTTGTTTTTGTTTTAACAGTAAACTTAGGTATTACTTGTAAGACTAGATAAAACATCTTCACATAGGAGTGTTCCCCCCCAGAGTCCTACCTTATAATTTACAAAATCAAGCTCTTTTAAAGCCCACAATAAACTGAAATGTTTCAATCAATATTTAAGTAAAAAATGTTTCTTGTTAAACATTTATCTGCATTATTTGCACCTCAAACACTGCAGCATTGAGAGCTTGAAAATGAAACTGATTATAAACAAGACTAAAACTGACTTCATTTATCTTGCTCGAGCTGAGAGAAATTTAAAAAAATAGACTAGTATCAGTAGTGGAAAAATAATTTTAAAATATTTTTAAATCTTGGGTATAGGCAACATAGGGAAACACAGTTAGTAACTTGATACTGTACCTTTATATAAGGAAAGGTGGCACTCTGTACATTAATTCACTGTCACTTTTGGATGCTTGGTTTACATTCCATGCAAATGAGCATCATGGAATCACTTTAAACTTTAGTGGACATTTGTCCTCATTACATGGCTAACGTTTGGTAGCCGTTCTTTGAGAGAAGCCAGGAATGGAACCAGAGGAATGTTTCAGGTTAGGATTGAGTAATGTCGGGAAGTTTTTGCATTACGTTCCCAAGCATGCTGATTTTTAATCACTCCTATTCATTGAAATTCAAACCAAAAGGATAGGGATGAGAAGGAACTTAAGTAAAAACTGATATGTTCGAATAGGCTTCAGTGGAGAAAATGCAGTGAAAGTGGATAGGTCTCCTATGTGCTCCATGATACCAATGGGATGAGCAGACTCCACAGTGGAGGACTCTGTACAAAACTGGTGGTTTAGGAGGGCGTGGGTGAGTATCCCAACTGATCTAAGGCCTGGTCTACACTACGGGTTTAGGTCGACTTTAGCAGCGTTAAACCGAATTAAGCCTGGACATGTCCACACAACGAGGCCCTTTCTTTCGACTTAAAGGGCCCTTTAAACCGGTTTCTTTACACCACCTCCGACGAGGGGATTAGCGATAAAACCGGCCTTTGCGGGTCGGAATTGGGGTAGTGTGGACGGAATTCGATGTTATTGGCCTCCGGGAGCTATCCCACAGTGCTTCATTGTGACCGCTCTGGACAGCGCTCTCAACTCAGATGCACTGACCAGGTAGACAGGAAAAGACCCGCGAAGGTTTGAATTTCATTTCCTGTTTGCCCAGCGTGGAGAGCACAGGTGACCACGCAGAGCTCATCAGCACAGGTAACCGTCATGGAGTCCTCCCAGGATCGCAAAAGAGCTCCAGCATGGACCGAACGGGAGGTACGAGATCTGCTCGCCATATGGGGAGATGAAGCAGTGATAGCTGAACTCCGTAGCAGTAAAAGAAATGGAAAAGTATTAGAAAAGATCTCCAAGGCCATGAAGGACCGAGGCCATAACAGGGACACACAGCAGTGCCGCGTGAAAATTAAGGAGCTAAGGCAAGCCTACCACAAAGCCAGAGAAGCAAACGGAAGGTCCGGGGCAGAGCCGCAAACTTGCCGCTACTACGCGGAGCTGCATGCGATCCTAGGGGGTGCAGCCACCTCTACCCCAACCGTGTGCTATGACTCTCTCACTGGAGAAACACACAGGGAAGACGGTTCGGGGAACGAGGAAGATGACGATGGAGGTACTGTAGGTAGCTCACAGCAGCAAGGAAGCGGAGAAACCGGTTTCCCCAACAGCCAGGATCTGTTTGTTACCCTGGACCTGGAACCAGTAACCTCCGAACTCACCCAAGACCCTCAGGGCACACAGGAGACCTCTGGTGAGTGTACCTTTGTAAATATTTGTAAACATTACACATGGTTTAAAAGCAAGCGTGTTTAATGATTAATTTGCCCTGGCAATCGCGGCCAGTACATCTACTGGAAAAGTCTGTTAACGTGTATGGGGATGGAGCGGAAATCCTCCAGGGACATCTCCAGAAAGCTCTCCTTTATGTACTCCCAAAGCCTTTGCAAAAGGTTTCTGGGGAGGGCTGCCTTATCCCGTCCGCCATGGTAGGACACTTTACCACGCCAGGCCAGTAGCACGTAGTCTGGAATCATTGCATAACAAAGCATGGCAGCGTATGGTCCCGGTGTTTGCTGGCATGCAGACAATATCCATTCCTTGTCTCTCTTTGTTATCCTCAGGAGAGTGATATCATTCACGGTCACCTGGTTGAAATGGGGTGATTTTATTAAGGGGGACATTCAGAGGCGCCCGTTCCTGCTATTCGGACCAGAAATGTTCCCCGCTGTTAACCACGCGGTGGGGGGGGAGGGGTGAAGTGATCATCCCAGAGAATCGTGTGTGTGTGTGTGGGGGGGGGGTGGTTTACTTGTGTTTGTGCCGCATGTTAACCGGGAAACCGCAGCCCCCTCCTTTTACATTGAAACCCCATTTTAAATGGACAACCCAATTCATCCTTGATATGGGAAATGCGCTGCTGTTTGCAACCTTTCCCGCATGTTAAGAAGGTTAAATAAGCCAAAACACTGTGGCCTACGATGGCTGCCTGCAAGCCGAAATATGCGACCTTGTAATGAAAGAGTGTACCCATTGTTCCCTAAAATGTGTCTTTTTTAACCACCTCTCCCTTCTCCTCCACCAGCTGCAAATGTTTCTCCTTCGCAGAGGCTCGTGAACATTAGAAAGAGAAAACGTAAGACGAGGGACGAGATGTTCACGGAGCTGCAGATGTCCTCCCACGCTGATAGAGCACAGCAGAATGCGTGGAGGCAGTCAATGTCGGAGATGAGAAAAGTCCAACATGAACGAGAGGAGAGGTGGCGGGCTGAAGACGATAGGTGGCGTCAGCTTGCAGACAGACGGCAAGAGGCAATGCTCCGTCTGCTGGAGCATCAAAGTGATATGCTCGAGCGTATGGTTGAGTTGCAGGAAAGGCAGCAGGAGCAGAGACCGCCGCTACAGCCCCTGTGTAACCAACAGCCCTCCTCCCCAAGTTTCATAGCCTCGTCACCCAGACGCCCAAGAACACGGTGGGGGGGCCTCCGTCCACCCAGTCACTCCACCCCAGATGATCGCCCAAGCATCAGAAGGCTGGGCTTCAATAAGAGTTAAAGTTTTAAAATGCAGTGTGTCCTTTTCCATCCCTCCTCCCCCACCCATCCCTGCTACCTTGGCAATTATCCCCCTACCTCTGTAAGGAACTAATAAAGAATGCATGAATGTGAAAAAACAATGACTTTATTGCCTCTGCAAGCGGGAGGGGAGGGGAGGGTGGGGTGGTTGGTTTACAGGGAAGTAGAGTGAACCGGGTCGGGGGGGGGGGTTGGAGGGTTCATCAAGGAGAAACAAACAGAAGTTTCACACAGTAGCCTGGCCAGTCACAAAACTCGTTTTCAAAGCTTCTCTGATGCGCACCGCGCCCTGCTGTGCTCCTCTAACCGCCCTGGTGTCTGGCTGCGCGTAATCAGCGGCCAGGCGAGTTGCCTCAACCTCCCACCCCGCCATAAATGTCTCCCCCTTACTCTCACAGATATTGTGGAGCGCACAGCAAGCAGCAATAACAATGGGGATATTCTTTTCGCTGAGGTCTGAGCGAGTCAGTAAGCTGCACCAGCGCGCTTTTAAACGTCCAAATGCACATTCCACCACCATTCGGCACTTGCTCAGCCTGTAGTTGAACAGGTCCTGACTCCTGTCCAGGCTGCCTGTGTATGGCTTCATGAGCCATGGCATTAAGGGGTAGGCTGGGTCCCCAAGGATCACGATAGGCATTTCAACATCCCCAATGGTCACTTTCTGGTCCGGGAAGAAAGTCCCTTCCTCCAGCTTTCGAAACAGAGCAGAGTTCCTGAAGACGCGAGCATCATGTACCTTTCCCGGCCATCCCACGTTGATGTTGGTGAAACGTCCCTTGTGATCCACCAGGGCTTGCAGCAGCATTGAAAAGTACCCCTTGCGGTTTATGTAGTCGGTGGCTTGGTGCTCCGGTGACAAGATAGGGATATGGGTTCCGTCTATGGCCCCGCCACAGTTTGGGAATCCCATTTCAGCAAAACCATCCACTATTGACTGCACGTTGCCCAGAGTCACTACCCTTGCTATCACCAGGTCTTTCATTGCCCTGGCAAATTGGATCACAGCAGCCCCCACAGTAGATTTGCCCACTCCAAATTGATTCCCGACTGACCGGTAGCTGTCTGGCGTTGCAAGCTTCCACAGGGCTATTGCCACTCGCTTCTCAACTGTGAGGGCTGCTCTCATCTTGGTATCCTGGCGTTTCAGGGCAGGGGAAAGCAAGTCACAAAGTTCCATGAAAGTGCCCTTACGCATGCGAAAGTTTCGCAGCCACTGGGAATCGTCCCATACCTGCAGCACGATGCGGTCCCACCAGTCTGTGCTTGTTTCCCGGGCCCAGAATCGGCGTTCCACGGTATCAACCTGCCCCAGTAACACCATGATTTCCACATTGCTGGGGCCTGTGCCTTGTGAGAGGTCTATGGCCATGTCAATTTCCTCATCACTCTCGTCGCCGCGCTGCAATCGCCTCCTCGCCTGGTCCGGGTTTCGCCTTGGCATGTTCTGGCTCTGCATGTACTCCAGGACAATGCGCGTGGTGTTCATAGTGCTCATAATTGCCGCGGTGATCTGAGCGGGCTCCATGATCCCAGTGCTAGCTATGGCGCCTGGTCAGAAAAAAGGCGCGAAAGTAGTATCTGATGGACCAGGAGAAGGAGGGAGGGAGGGCCGAGTGACGACATGGCGTACAGGTACAGGAACAGGGAGAAACACAAACAACTGTCACACAGAATGGTCCCCCCAAAGATTAAACTGGAAACCCTGGGCTTAGCAGGCCGTTGATTTCACGGAGGAAGGGGAAGCAAATGAACACAGAACAAATCTATTTTTTACATCTTAAGGTGGCAGCCGACGCTGCAGCATGAGTGACAGCCATACCAGTATGACGATGACGGATACCAATCATAATATGCCATCATCTGCCAAAAGGCAAGGGGCTGCTGCTGTGTAGCAATGCAGCCCCACGTCTGCCAGCCCCACGTCCGCCAGCACCCAGCATCGCCCTCGGCCTCTTCTGGGTGCTTAGCAGACAATATTGGGCAATTGGCAGAAAATAGTATATTATGACTGGTAACCGTCATCATCGAAACAGTAGCATGTCTGCCCAGGTGGCCATGATTGACAGCCATACCAGTACGACGACGACGGGTACCAGTCATAATATACCATCGCCTGCAAGGGGCTGGTGCAATGCAGCACTACGGCTGCCAGCCCCACGGCTATCACTCATGCTACACCGTCTACCGCCAAAAGGCAGTTAGCAGCTGCTGCTGTGTAGCAATGCAGTCCCACGGCTGCCGGCACCCAGAGGACATATGGTGACGGTGAGCTCAGCTGAGCTGAGCGGGCTCCATGCTTGCCGTGGTATGTTGTCTGCACAGGTAACCCAGGTAAAAAGGCGCGAATCTATTGTCTGCCGTTGCTGTGACGAGGGGGGAGGGGCCTGACGACATGTACCCAGAACCGCCCGCGACACTGTTTTGCATCATCCGGGCATTGGGATCTCAACCCAGAATTCAAAGAAAAGGCGCGAACCGCTTCTCGGCTCGAGCTGTGGCGCAAACGTAGTATCTGACGGCCTAGGGGAAGGAGGGAGGGGGGCCGAGTGACGACATGGCGTACAGGCACAGGGAATTAAAATAAAGAACGGTGGCTGTGCATCAGGGAGAGACACAAACAACTGTCACAGACTGGTCCCCCCCAAAGATTAAACTGAAAACTCTGTTGACGGAGGGAGGGGGAAGCAAATGAATACAGAGAAAATCTATTTTTTACATCTTAAGACGACGGTGCAGCGTGACTGATAGCCCTCGGCATCTTTCTGGGTGCTTGGCAGCAAATACTGGGCGGTGTATGACGATGGTCTTCAGGCCTATTGCACGAGCTGCTGCTCAGGGAAGACTCTGCTAACGTGCGATGACCCGACTTGTAATAGGCCGGCTAACAGTCATAATACACCATTTACTGCCAAAAGGCAAGCCCCACGGCTGCCAGCACCCAGATCGCCGATGAAGGCTACCAGTCTACTGCACCGTCTACCGCCAAAAGGCAGTTAGCAGCTGCTGCTGTGTAGCAATGCAGTCCCACGTCTGCCGGCACCCAGAGGACATATGGTGATGGTGAGCTCAGCTGTGCTGAGCGGGCTCCATGTTGTCTGCACAGGTAACCCAGGTAACCCAGATAAAAAGGCGCGAATCTATTGTCTGCCGTTGCTGTGACGGGGGAGGGAGGGGCCTGACGACATGTACCCAGAACCGCCCGCGACACTGTTTTGCATCATCCGGGCATTGGGATCTCAACCCAGAATTCCAAGGGGCGGCAGAGACTGCGGGAACTGTGGGATAGCTGTGGGATAGCTACCCATAGTGCAATGCTCCGGAAGTCGACGCTAGCCTCGTACTGTGGACGCGGTCTGCCGACTAGAGCACCTAGAGCATTTTATTGTGTGGACATACACAATCGGCTGTATACAACCGATTTCAATAAAACCGGCTTCTATAAATTCGAACTAATTTCGTAGTGTAGACATACCCTAAGTTGTCCATGTACAGCAGGAAGGAAGTGGAATTTCCCAGAGGACCTGTCTGGTTGGAGACCAGACCCTTCCTCTGATGGGATGATGCATGGGAATCTGAAGAGATTCTCTCAGAAACTCCCTCTCAACAAGTCTTCTCTTGTGGCTTTGACCACTGTAATGGATAATCTGGCCATTAAAGCTGTTGTTTCAGTTCGTATGTCTACCGACTGATGAAGGCTATGTTGCATTCAGAAGACTTTCTTAGTAATCACAAAGGCTAGAAAATTACTCTTTTTTTTTTTTTTTTAAGAATGTTGGAGCCTGGTAACAGGCCTCAGTCACTTTGGTGGGCTTGGTGTTAATTACTTTTTCCTATAATAGTAATGAATTTATGGGAATGAAACATTGTTAATGGACTAGCCTGGTACTTGAAAAATATAAATCTAATTTTATACCTATTTTTAGCAAATGTACACTCAAATTGTTTCTGCACTTATCTTTGAGCAGCAGATCACCATTTGGTCATAATATTGCAATTCTGTCAAAGTGAGCCAGTATTATAACAATCTGCTATAACAGTTTATACAAGCACAAATGGTAACTGTTTCTGGAGGTAGAACAACATGTTAGCTTTCCATTCCATTTAGTGTGCTTGGGGGGAAAATAAAAGAACCTATCATAACTGAGTAATTTTACCAATTAGTTGTCAGTTATTGATTTAGAATTACACCTCTATCCCTCTATAACGTGACCCGATATAACACAGGTTCGCATATAGCGCGGTAGCAGTGGGGCTCGGGCGGCGCTTTAAAGGGTCTGGGGATCTGGCTGCTGCGGGGAGCCCCAGGCCCTTTAAATCACCGCTAGAGCCCTGCCGCTGCTACCCTGGGGTTGTGGCAGAGGGGCTCGGCCAGCGATTTAAAGGGCTCGGGCTCCCCGGATCCCGGAGCTCTTTAAATCACCGCTGGAACCCTGCCGCCCCTACCCCGATATAATGGCGTTTCACCTATAACATGGTAGGGATTTTTGGCTCCCCACGACCACGTTATATCGGGGTAGAGGTGTACCTGCATAGGATATGCTTAGTTTTATTCATAATATTAATACTTAAGTTAAAATAAAAAAGTATGGGATGATTTGGGAATTCAAAGCTCTTGTGTTAAAAGGACACAAAGTTAAAACACATTTTTTTGACTAAGTTTGACCTACTGTTGTAATAGGAGAAAATACATACTTTTCTTGTCAGTTTTCTTTGTGCATTTGACAGGTCTCTGTGTATCAACAGTTTCCTCGATTGTGTTATCTAATCATTCAATCTCCCCTGTCTTGAATCTTTCACACATCAGCAAGGAAGAGATATAGTTAATACTAATATAGGAAAGGGTGAGGTAAAACTACAAAATTTGCAGAGGGGACTTGGGAGTAGGGGTAGTACTTGAAGATACATTTAACTTACTTTATAATTGACAATGTTTCCAGTTGATGGTATCCCTTTGAAAATGACCAACCAAAGCATTACTGGGTCTTGACCCCACTAATAAGTTTTTCTGTACTGTTGCAGAAAAACACAAATTTTTGCCGTGTAGGTACATGCTAGAGTCTGGAGATTAGCTTCAAAGGAAAAGATGAATCAGGGCTTCTTTAAATAGGTTACAAAAGGGACTATTTTTCTCCAAAAATGTGTTTATTTCACTTAAATTTAGGCACCTTCATTTTCCCCCCCCGCACTGCATGAAACAGTGTGCAACTCCTCTTTGATTCCGTAGTGAAAGGAACATGGTCAAGTACTCTATTCTCACTTCTCTTTAACATTTCATCTTTTTAATACCCTTTAAAAAGCTTGTCAACAATTCTTTAAGGTAAATAGTTTTTGTTTCAAATCTGTGAACTTAACTGGAAAGCATTATTTTTTGGAGACCATTGTTATTTATATTGTGGTACTGTCTAGAGGTCCAAGACTGTTTTGCTAGGCATGTGCAAACATAACAAAAACAGCCTCTGGTCTGAAAAGCTTACAGTCTAGGTAAGTAATGTAAGTGAAGTCCTGACTTAAAATAGTTCTGGAGATAGCTTTCTGTTCTTTGCTGCTGCTGTTAAATTAGAAAAAAGTCAGTGTAAACTAGAGGGCGTGTGTGTGGTAAATTTAAATTTGTGCTTTAAGACAGGAGTGGGCAAACTTTTTGTCCCTAGGGCCACGTCGGGTACAGAAATTATATGGAGGGCTGGGGGAGGCTGTGCCTCCCTAAACAGTGAGGTGTGGCCTGTCCCCCACCCTGTATCCAGCCCCCTGGAATCCTCACCCCATCCAACACACACCCCCTCCACACCCCTGATTGCCCCCTCCCCTGGGGACTCCAGCGTCCTATCCAAACACCCCTGCTCTCTGCCCCTTGACCATCACCTGTGGATGCCTGTCCCCTATCCAATCCCCCCTGCTCCCCACCCCGTGACTGCCCCACTGGGGCCCCCCATGCCCTATCCAACCCCCCCTGCTCTCCCCGCCCCACGTTACCTGTGGGGTGGTGGAAAAGGGGGCTCAGTCCTTTCCCTGTGCATTTCCCTTGCTTGTTTGGCTGCTCTCCCTGGCAGTCGGGCAGGGCTCGCCCCCTGTCTGGGCTTGGCTGCTGGGGACAGGGGCCAAGCATGTGGGGGGTGGAAGGGGGCTCTGGCTTCTTCTGCCACTGGCCCCAGCAGCAGGGCCCAGGCCCCTTGACCGCCCCCCTGCAATGCCCTCTGACCGTGCTGCCCTGGAGCATCAGATCTGGTGGTGCTATAGCTGAGCCACCTGGAAGGGAGGGGAGCCCCACTCACCACGCTGCTGCTGGAGAGTTGGGCTGGCTCCTCCGCAAGCCTGTCCTGAGCCCGCTCCCTGGCAGGAGCTCAGGGGCCAGAGGGAAGGGTCCTGCGGGCCAGATGTGGCTCGCGGGCCATAGTTTGCCCCCCTCTGTTCTAAGGGGTGCCAAACTTAAAGCACAGAAACGGAAGCAATCCTTTTAACCATAGAATATAGAGCCTTTTCAGGCAATACCAATGCGAGCGTCCCCTGCTCTTCTGACACTGTGTTTCAGCCGTGTTTAGGGGGAGCATGTTTTGGGGGAGCATTGTCCATGCCCATTCTGTCATTGTTATATTATCTGGAGACTGCTAACAAAGGTGTTAATTATGGTGAACTTTCCACTTGGAGCCGATCTGTGGCTACCCCATTCATCTAGGGTATGATGATCAGATAGTACCTGCTCTTAAGTGTTGCTAACCTGGGCCAGATTTGAACTGTTGATCTGTCAGTAAACAGAACTACAAAAGAAAAGACCTATAGATGAAGGAATTGATGTCCCATTATTTTATCTATGTTTAGCAGTCTAATCTCACCTCATGGACTTGAAAAAACAAAATTTGAAAAATTTAAGTAAATATAGGAAATAAGCTGGTAACACAGCTTTTAAAGAAAAGCTACTGTATAACAGGATTCTGCATTTTTTAGATTAAATTTAAATTTTCAAAATTTTAAAGCAGCTAGTGAGATATTGCTTCTGTTAATAGAACTTGGACTTTGTGTCTTTGATTATTGAAGTTGAACCTGGATAGGAACCAACTAGATGTGACAAATTCGGTAGAAGATGGAAGTAAAGCTGGTGGGTTACAGGATTCATTTAGAGGACTACGGTCATTCATTTAGAGGGGAAACTGTCATCAGCTTCAATTGAGGGTTTAGGGCTGCCCCTTTCTAGTATGGTTTGCAAACTTAGGGTACTTTTGTATCCTTGGCTGTATCTTAATGTGGAGTTACCAGCAGTAGCTCATAGTATTTTTTCCATCTGTGATTGATCAAGAAGTTGCAGTCTTTCTTTGATCTGGATCTGACCAGAGTTATCCATGCTTTTGTCACTTCCAGACTGGATTATTGTCATGTGCTCTATGTGGGGTGGCCTTTGAGAAATCTCTGTAGTGTAGACATTAGCTGGTGCAGAACTCCATGGCCTGCTTTCTGAGTGTGCTGGATAGGCACAAGCACACAGTACTTCAGCTATATGCTCTGTACTGGTTTCCTGTTTACTTCCAGGAGCATTTCTAGGTGCTACTGATACGCTCCCAAATCTGAGATCTTTTGTAATTCATTTCTTTAAAAGATTGCCTTCTTTCCTATGTTGTGCAATTATAGTTAAGGCACAGTGGGGTGGTTCAGTTGTTCAGTGCTTGGCACTTGGTTTCATGGGGTCAGTAGCAGGGCATTCACAATTAAAAAACCATGCTTTTGGAACTTGTTCCCTCGATCATCAAAGCCTGCGTTTGGCAAGCTTTGGATCCTGCTGTAAGTCTATTTTTTCCCCCGCATCTCCCTTAAGTCAGATTCTTGTTTCAATATTTTTTTGTCTTGTTTGTTGGATATCTTAAGTCAGTGAAGGCTTATGAATGGTACTAGTGTTTAAGTTTTGGGATCAGTATGTTCTTAATTGTACTATACTAAAACCCATCAGTTAAAAATTACTACTTCAGTATCTCAATTTGCTGACCAACAGGTAGTGTTTCTGAAGTTTCATCTGCCATTAAGAGACTAGCATTCACAGTGTGGGGATGACACAGCAGTGACACATAATTCTTAAAGGAATGTGAAAGACTGTGTGTGGCCATTCTCCGTGGAGGGCTAATTTCCATTTTTTAATTATAGTCCTTGAGTTGCAGTAAAAATTTGGGACTACATACTCGCCTCAATCCATAGCATATCTCCTATTAATTTCAATGGGAGGTTTGCCCAGAGATCAAGTGTGGTATGTAGTAACTAAACTGATTTATTATTTAATTTGTTCAATACTTTATCATTGCATTCAGTATTATTACTGAATGGGGAAAATGTGCTCTCATTTAGGAACACTTCTATTTCTGGCGTTTTGCTTCTCTTCCCTTCCCCTTCTTTTTTGCTTCCCTGTGTCTTGTCCTTTTTGCATTTCCTTCCTTGCAGCAACTCCCAACTCTTCCTCATTGACTGCTTAAAATAAGTTGTGAAATAGTTAGTTTACACTTTGAAATATCATTAGGATTTAGAATCAACATGCCAGTGAAATTAGTGGAATGGGGAGTTCACACCTTTGAGCCATTGTTTCAAGGTTTCTGCAGCCTTGGGCTGACACTTCATTGGTTTATGCTCTGACATTTGGAAGACTTGTGTTACAACTACTAGAAACATTTTTTAAAATGAAAACTTAGATTCTGCAAATTCTGAATCTCCCATGTTGTTCACAAATATATTGTATGGGCCAGATCCTACCCATGGGCTGTGTGTATGACATCTTTGATCTGAAGTATTATAACTAGTCTTTTTCTAGGAAGTATGGTATATTGAAAAGCCTGACTATCCTCCAGTTTGCTGAGAAGGTTGCTGCTAATTGGACTTGTGGTGGCATGTATATAAGAACTCTCATCTTGCAGGAATACATCTGAGAGGATGGAGGTGCATATTTGCTATCTTGAAATCATTCTTGTGTCCAGATCATTGTGTTGCTCTTTCTTCCAAATGCAAGACTTGTAAGATGGCTTAAGAATGAGCATCTACTGTTTTGTAAGGTTGCCAAGTACTCAGTCTCCTTGTTCTTTGTCTGGTGGGGGATTTCCCCCTACTATTATTTCAAATGGGTGGAAGAGGATAAAAACTGTTTTTACTTAAATTTTATTTCAGAGGAATTTTTTTAGCTTTCAGTTCCTGCTAACTAGTCTTTCTCCTTGGTTCATTCTTGTCTTGAATGGTGTCTATTTGGCTCCGTTTCCTTAACTTGTTTTCTCACTTTTGTCCCTCACACGGTAGCACTTACCCAGTGTTGTCCACAGCAATTATGATTGACTCGTGTGACAGAACTCTAGTCAATAAACTTAATAATTACTTGCTGTGAAAGATTGTCAGCCTTGTGGAATCCTATCCCCCATTGTAATAGGAAGAGCAAATCTTTATGAAGGGATATCCTTTCTTTTTTCATTATAGTCACTATAATGGTAAAGGGCAGCCTAGTAGACTTTTTTCAGAGTAGCAGCCGTGTTAGTCTGTATCCGCAAAAAGAACAGGAGTACTTGTGGCACCTTAGAGACTAACAAATTTATTAGAGCATAAGCTTTCGTGGGCTACTGCCCACTTCTTCGGATGCATATAGAGTGGAACATATATTGAGGAGATATATATACACACACATACAGAAAGCATGAACAGGTGGGAGTTGTCTTACCAACTCTGAGAGGCCAATTAAGTAAGAGAGAAATTTTTTTTTGAAGTGATAATCAAGCTAGCCCAGTACAGCCCGTTTGATAAGAAGTGTGAGAATACTTACAAGAAGAGAGAGATATTCAATGTTTGTAATGGCTCAGCCATTCCCAGTCCTTATTCAATCCTGAGTTGATTGTATCTAGTTTGTATATCAATTCCAGCTCAGCAGTCTCTCGTTGGAGTCTGTTTTTGAAGTTTTTCTGTTGTAAGATAGCCACCCGCAGGTCTGTCATTGAATGGCCATACAGGTTAAAGTGTTCTCCCACTGGTTTTTGAGTATTATGATTCCTGATGTCAGATTTGTGTCCATTAATTCTTTTGCATAGAGACTGTCCGGTTTGGCCAATGTACATGGCAGAGGGGCATTGCTGGCACATGATGGCATATATCACATTGGTAGATGTGCAGGTGAACGAGCCCCTGATGGTATGGCTGATGTGATTAGGTCCTATGATGATGTCACTTTAATAGATATGTGGACAGAGTTGGCATCTTGGGAGACAGACCTATCCTCGCTTACAGACAACCCCCCAACCTAACGCAAATACTCACCAGCAACCACACATCACTGAACAAAAACATTGACCCAGGAACCTATCCTTGTAACAAAGCCCGAGAGCTTCTGCACTCTGAAGTGGTGTATACACTAGGGAATCACAACAAATACAAATTCTTACAAACTGCTTCAGTTGAATCTATGGTAGAACTGATAGTTTTTCGGGTTGGCTGGTGAGTCTTGCCCACATGCTCAGGGTTTAATTGATCGCCATATTTGGGGTCGGGAAGGAATTTTCCTCCAGGGCAGGTTGGCAGAGGCCCAGGAGGTTTTTTGCCTTCCTCTGCAGCATGGGGCACGGGTCACTTGCTGGAGGATTCTCTGCACCTTGAGGTCTTTAAACCACGATTTGAGGACTTCAATAACTCAGGCATAGGTTAGGGGTTTGTTACAGGAGTGGGTGGTGGGTGAGATTCTGTGGCCTGTGTTGTGCAGGAGGTCAGACTAGATGATGATAATGTTCCCTTCTGACCTTAAAGCCTATGATTTTGTGACTTCTCTAGGTTTGGTGCTGGTCCTGCATCTACTTAAAAGGTGGGTAGTAAATTCTATAATTATAGTAAGTTGAAGCCTTAACATAGGCGATCATAATTTCAAATATCTGTTTTTTTTTTAAACTGTATTTAATTTAAATTTTTTTAAAAAAATCTGATTTTTGAGATTTTTAACAAACATTGTTTTTTATCCATCCTGACCTTTCCATGTAATCAACTACTGTTTACATTTTTATCTAGTTTTCATTCAAAAATTTTATAAGCACCAAGATGCTACCCAGATAATCAGAGTAAATAAAGGGTAGAATGTCATACCTAGACTGGAGAACAGATGTTGGCAGCATTAAATGCTATACAATATGTACAAATTGTCCACTTTAAAATGTGCTTCTTACACATTTGTGCTGAATACCTGTTTTAAAGAGGTGTGATTATAGCAGCAAGCCTTTCTGTTCATTAAGAATTTTAGTTAGTCACTGAGACTTTGACTTGAGCACTAATCATAGATTGTGTAATCTTAATCTGTTTTCAAACATACACTGTGTACCTCAACAGTGTTAAAACAAACATATACTAATATGTTAACCTTCCTATTAAAGTGGGTCCAATTCTACTAACCCTCTTTGCACAAAACTTATTTAAGTCAAGAAAGCTAACTTGTAAGCTAAATTTCAGTATTCAAGTTCCTGTTGTGCCTTTAATTAGAAATAAGATAAATTTTAAACAAAGAATGAAGCAGTTAGCTATATAGGGTTGCCAACTCTCCAGGATTGGCCAGGAGTCTCCAGGAATTAAAGATTAATCTTTAAAGATTGTCGTGTGATGAAATCTCCAGGAATGCATTCAACCAAAATTGGCAATCCTATGACTAAAGCCAGTATTAGTGATTCCTTTTATTCATGAAGTGTCTCCTGGTACTAGGAAATAATGAATTATCCTTCTAATCTTTTATAACATTGGGTGGGGAGGGGAAATCATTAATTTTAAACATAACTCCCTATATGAAATTTGTAATGTATTATTCAAGGATGGTACTCATAAGGGGTCTAGTATAGATTGCATGACTTGACATAAATGCATGACTCGACACTGCTAGTCTTTCAACCACACACTGTTGATTATTGCAGAGAGATTAAATTTGGTTAAATCTTAAACATCTACTCTGTATTATGATTGTTTGTCAGGAAAAGGCCTTGCAGTTCTGCATTACAGGGAAGGAAACATGCTTATTTGGACCTATAGGGGACATTGGTACCAGATGCGGGTTTTGAAGGAAGAGGAACACTTTTATACACTCTCTGTTTATACAAGCACTTAACTTAGTCTCCTGAAATCTATACTGTAAATTCTGTTTCAAAGTCTTGGGTGGGGAAAAGCTCCAAGTTAATAAATGCAGGAATAGCTTTAGGAGCGGGGTCTGTTTTTCTATGGAAAATGTTTCCAGTTTTTCTAGTACAAAGTAAAACACTAAAACGTTTGTTACAGATTATAGATGAACATTTAACAAATGCCCTATGCTCATGTTATTTTTGGGGGGGGGGTTGTGACTGTTATGGTATAGAACACCTTATTTCTGGTAATTACAAATTTTTGAGGTACTATAAATAAATAGAACTTTGTCTGTGTCCTAGCTGTATGAGGAAGGAGAGGGAAAGTCCAAAGTAAGAAATACATAAGCTTCCTACATCAACAATATATATAAATTAATAAAAAGATAGGGACACACCTATAGTCATTCTCTTTAAAAAGCTTTTAACGTCTGCCAATTTTGACAAAGAAAGTGTATCCGCAGAAGGTTTGGAGATTTGCTTGGAGTTAGTGAGCACCAAAAATAAATAGTATGTCTTTCTGCTGCGCATTTACTTCTGCATTATTTTCAGTATTGCCTTCCAGAGGGTTAGATAGAAATAAAAATAAAGGTATTACACCTTAATTTTATCTGTCTATATACACACACACACATATATATATATATATATACACATACACACACACATATATATAATGGAAGAACATAGTGTGATTTCATTGTACATATGTATAACTGCTGTATCCTTAAAAAGCAAAATGAAAACTCTTAAATATGAATAACTTTGCAGTACATGAGAACATATTTATATTGTTTTGGGCAAAGAAAAAAATACATTTCACAGACACTATGGAAACTGTAAGCTTTCTAATTTTCCTTTAGAGTAACTCAGTTGGGGCGAGGGGGGGATGAATAATAAAGCAATATATGTAAATATAGTGTGCAATATCGGTTTATTGCAGTTTGCTTTTCATTTTGCAGTCACTGTTACTGATATGACCAATATATATTAGTTTTGCTGTGACACTTTATCTAGCTATTTTCTTTTAGTATTTGCTTCTGCTACTAATAGACTCTAAAGTAAAAATAAATAAAGCTAGTTTCTAAGCATTGACAGTATTTTAGATTCACATGAATCATAGAAAACACTCTCAAGCATTACTGACAACTAACTTTAAACATATTTATTGGAAATTCTACATTAAAGGATTAGATGGTGATAATGGGGTTTTCATTGTACTATCTTAAAAAGGGCTGGTGGATCTGCGTCTTCAGATGGCTTTAATAGATTCAATAGGCAGAATTTAAATTGTACGATCCAGCCTCCAGGATTAAGTTAAGAAACAGTAAATTAAGAGAATCTTCCTGTAACTTACTCATTTGGTTTCCTTCCAGATTTACAAATTTGTGGAAGCTATGTTTTTCTAACTATGTAACTTTTCTTCCCTAACTTTTTTTCCCTGGATGCATGTAAGTGTCTTTGAGGGAGTATTTTCTCGTGGTTAGAAGGGCCTGGTATGGGAAGCAGGATTCATAGGTTTTACTCTTGATTCTCACTGACTCAGTGAATGATCTTCAAGTCATTAGGAGAAAATTGAGAAAGAGAGGCTCTGTTACATGAGTTTAGTAGTACCTGTTTCATCTGGGTGTTAAGGATTAATATCTGTAATGGACGTATGTGGCGCGTCTCATCCAAACATCTCAAATAACTTATTGTATATATTTTAGTATTCCTTTAAATTTGGATGGAGGTGCAGATGAAATTATAACAGCTGGGGATAGGTGTGGGTGAGGCTGGATCCAGCAAAAACTGGACTCAGCTTTCAAAGCAGTGCAAGTTCTAGAATACCAGATACTGGTTCTGTGGTAGTCTGACATTTTTTCAAAAGAGAGGTTGTCTTTCTACGGCAGCCAATGTCTTCCTTTTCAAAACTAGCTTCATTTTTCATTCATTAATTCCTGTGTATAAAAAACAGGAAGTTACAGAACACTAATATGACATTGTTTGGTATCATAAACCCACAAAATCTAAACAATACTGAATTAATCTTCCTGTGGCAACAGTGATAAATGTTGACCTTGCCAAATATTAGGTCATGTTTCTCTGTGTAATATGTTTACTTAATGTAAGATCCTGTAACAGTGCATGCATTTAAGGGATTAAGCAAACTCTGAATTTTGTGGGTTTTGTGGCTTTGAGACTTCTGCCGTAATGTCATATTAACTTAGTTTTTTGCATTAATGTAACTATATGTCCATTTACCAAATTTTAAACTTGTATTTACTGACACCATCTTTAACAAAGGGTATATTCTAATTTCTCTACGTAGGACTATATTTGTGTTTAAATGTTAAAATATGTAGGTTAGCTTTTACTCTTGTAGCAAGATCTTCTTTCCTATTTATAATTAAGGCATGGAAACTTCAGGCTGTAATAATAGTCTTTACTGAATGAACCTTAAATGCTTTTAAAACCTGCTATTAAAATATCCTCCCATCTATGTGCCAAGCAGCAATTTCTTGCATTTGGAATAAACTCTATAATACCCTATGTTTGTATATATTATAGAAAGAAATATTTTAAAAAAAGCTTTGTCTCCAGAAATCCTCTCCCAACCACAATATCAAAACGTAGTGCCAGCAAAGCATGCACTGAAAGATTTCAAATTGGGAGGGGCATGTTTTTAAAATGTTAAGCAAGGCATAAGCTGTACAATTCTTGTTGATTATAAGAGGATTAGCATGACTGAAACTTTGCTCAGCCATTTGAAAATTTAGGGTTAGGGTTTGAAATTCTGAGCTAAATTTGTTAGTCTAACTTTAACTCAATCAGTGATGCCTAGGCTTAGAAAGGATCTGTAGACAATGGGCCTTCATTTAAATCTAGTTTGGGGGGAGGAGAGTGCGGAGAGGAAGCCATCATACTCTTTGCAAAAATGCAAAAGTCATAATTTTAGTTTAAAAGGAAAATAAAAAATATTGTGTATGATTATAGGTACTCGGGTATTATGATGATGGGTGGCAGTATAAAATCCTTAAATTTTCATGTGAAATTGCTTATCATGGGAAATAATTCAGATTGACTTAATTCACAAAAAATGGAATCTGCCACTTGTCCATACCCACCTTGACAAACTATCACTTAGAAAGCATACTAGGGATTCTTCTGTGGGAGGTTTGTTTTATATATAAAAACATTTTGAAGGAATGACTTTTAAAATGTAGGCTTTAAGTTTTCATTTGCAGATCTGCCTTTCATTGTGGAGTCATTCAAACAGGTAGGGAGTAAGGAAATATCAAGCAGAACTTCTGTCTCGAGGATTTTTGTTCAGAGTCTTTCAGTGAGTCAGGTCTTGTGGAGCTGAAAGTAAAGAGAATGTTTTTTGTTCTTGTAAATTGTTTCCATAGCTACACCAGTTCAGGGAGCTTTCAATGGATGCTGATGCCTATTAACAGGTGTGAGTTGGAGTAAAAGCTTTAATTGTGAACTGACATAGATGAAGTGCAGAAATCCATTTTTACAGGTAGGAGAAATGTCCGTTTGGTTCATATGGTGATTCTTTGATTGCAGGCAATGGTGGCTTGTTATCCAGGCAATGGAACAGGATATGTGCGTCATGTTGATAATCCAAATGGAGACGGAAGATGTGTCACATGTATATATTATCTTAATAAAGACTGGGATGCCAAGGTATGTAGTTTCTCTTCCTATATGAGAGAAATTAACAATTTTTTTTCCACTGTGTGTGTGTGTGTGTGTTTAGGATTCCTGCTCCTGAAGCTTTTCATTGAGCTCCATATCACTTACTTTATATTTTAATTTAAATAAAATAAGAGAATTCCTTGTACACCTTGGTGAGGTGTACCAAATAGTAAGCATTATTGCTTCAGGGTTTTGAAGGATATTGATAGAACGTCCCTGGAGTGGAAGTCTGGAAAGGGCTAATAAGCTTAATATGGTATATACTTTTTGTATGTCTTATTTGACATAAAATAAGCCAATTACACTAGTATCTGAGCACCCCAGATACCTAAAAATTATGATATGCATATGTATGAATACACATTAATGCGGGGGTTCTCAAACTGGGGGTCGGGACCTCTCAGGGGGTCACAAGGTTATTACATGGGGGGTTGTGAGCTGTCAGCCTCCATCCCAAACCTGCTTTGCCTCCAGCATTTATAATGGTGTTAAATTAAAAACACTTTTTTTATATATTTATCGGGGGGTCACACTCAGAGGCTTGCTATGTGGAAGGGGTCACCAGTACAAAAGTTTGAGAACCACTGCATTAATGTAATATAAACAGAACAAACCTCTTTCCCAATTGATATTAAACAAAAAGTAACTGAAGAGGGAATGTATTAATGAGATTAGTATGAAAGTACAAATGAAAGATACTACATTTGCTTCAACTTTGTAGTGCGTGTGGGTTTTTAATTTTTTTAAATTTTGAGTCAAGCTGGCGTTACCGTAGCCAACACCCATTCTGCCTGAAGGGAGAAGCTGGAGGTTAAGGAGTTCTTTTAAAAACACCAGTTGTACCATTTTAACTATATCAGTAGAGTTTAAAGCAATACAACCCCGTCTAGTGTGGACTCAATTATACCAACATTAAGATGCTATATATACTCATACAGGAAGAGGAATAAGCTATACCAGTAAAGCACCTTTATAGTTGCATAACTGCAACCATTCTAGGGGGTTGTACCAGCGTAACTATTGTGTTGGGTTGTTTTAAATCACCGCCAATCAAAATAGTCATACCAGTACAAAAATAGCTTATAGACCAGGCCTAAGACTTAGAAAAGATCTTTTATGAGCTCCCCAAAAGTCTAATGTACTTCATGGCAGAATTAATAAATTCAAGTTCTGAAGGATGTTTCCCTTGACTGGAATCTTGTTGGCAGTATAAGATAATGTCTTCACTATATTGTTGATATACTGGCAAAGCCTTTGTGATATAAACTAGCCCACAGACTACTAAATGGGTACCATGGCTGTAGCGATCACTGTTCTGATCATTCTGTGTGCAGGATCTAATAGAAATCTCCATTTGGCTTTTAGCCAGTAGTTTTCTAGTTACTCTCTAGGATTTGGGGCTTGACTAACATGTCTAAATGCAGTTAACACTATGGAAGTGTTGGTAGCTAATCCTGGTTCAGTACAGCTGAACAAGATATGCAGAGCTATAACATGAATTCAGATTGCAAAGATTGCATTGCTGAGAGACTAAGGAGCAATCAGTTATGCAGAGATTATTCCCTATTATTATGTACAGAAGGAAAGCTCACTCATGATTGTCTGAAAAGTCATGTGATTTATCAATACATTTCTGTTGCTTAGCACCTTAAAAGTGAGAGAACTGAAATGGTGAGGAATATTAATCGATCTGATCTGCAAATCCCTGTGCTTAGCTGGCCACAGCTGAGTTCAGTGATGGTGATTTTCATGTTCAAAGGTTTTCATGACACTGTCTACTTCACTCTACAGCCCTGTGGAGTAGATGGTATACTTGTGTACAATTTGAAGATCTGAAAACTGAGTTGGAGTGAGTGTAAGTAACCAGGTCAGGGGGAGCCCACAAAGCCTACACCTCTGACCCCTCTATGCAAAATGGTAAACCGCTTTCATTTAAAAAGTAAGTTACTAGCCCATTCTGGCATGGCTGCATCCTTCAAACTGTAAAGAGATTGGTAGGGCTGAACATTTTGATGATTTTTTCCTTTAAAAATCGTGGTTTACTCCAGGGTCTTAGCAGCAGCTGCCCAGACTGGCATTTGGAGCACTTATGACTTTAATTTTATTGGGGGGGTTTATGCCACAGAGAAGGGGCAAAGATTAGCTCATGGCTTTGGGGAGGCTTTCACTAGATGTGGTGAGTTCTTTCCTGTTCACTGATTAAACTACCTGTAGCTGACCTGCCTCACCTGAATTACCAGTATGATTTCTGGCCCCAAGGAGAGGCACAAATTGGTGGAGGAGCAGAATAGAGCCAGTCCACCCCATATCCTTGACAGTAGCAGCAGTCTTCCAAGGAGAGGGGTGAACGGATTACAGGGATAAAGAATGGGCAGGCTCTTGTGACGTAGAAGGGAGGCATCATTGGGTGGAGAAGGGACAGAAGGAGGGGGAAAAAAGAACCATAGCCTCCCCATAATCAACAAACTACTGTCTTCCTCTGGAGAAAATGAAGGCTCATTGAAAACAATGTCATAGTTCTAGAGATGCCACGCTAGCGTATGTACTAAAGTACTAGAATGGCTATGTATTGCTAAAAAACTAGGGATATGATACCCTCAGAGCAGCCGGCTGGAGGGAGGCGCAATGTGACCAAAGACGACCAGGATCTTTAGAAATATATTCATTGTGAGTAACTCTCTCCTTTTTCTGATGTTGGTATTCTGTAGATATGCATACTCACCCACCTATTTAAGAGCTCCAAGTTTGGATGGGCTTGAAATAAATGGACAGTGACATGACATCCAAAGAACAATGATTCCCCAAAAGCTTAAAAAAAGAGTTGTCAACTTTTTCTTATTTTAAATTACAGGTTCATGATTTTTTAAATGTATCATTAGCAAATCAATAATTGCCCTTGGAGAGAGCGAAACTAGTGGGACTCAGAATTAGAACTCTGCTATACTGGGCTGTGTTGATTTTTTGCTTTGTGGTTTCGGTCACCACCTTAACATCTGTTTCACTTCCTCAAATGCATAGTGGTTAAAAAACAAAAACAAAAAACCCTTTTATTGTAAAACAGGGGTTGAGAGTTGCTATTTGTAAAGCACCTTGAAATCACTGGATGAAGAGTAAATAAATATTTAAGACTGTTTTTTTTAAATCACTTAGGTAAGTGGAGGTATTCTTCGAATATTCCCAGAAGGCAAAGCTCAATTTGCTGATATTGAACCCAAATTTGATAGATTGCTGTTTTTCTGGTCTGACCGCCGCAACCCTCATGAAGTGCAGCCAGCATTTGCTACAAGGTAAGATGAATGAGATGTAGGAATGTATTTCATAAAGCTTCTGTTAGAGGTAGAAGAACATATGACAAACTAAGAGCAAGGAGGAAATTTTAATATAGTATGGCCTGAAACAGCCCATTTCTTGTACAATTTGAGGCTCCTTTGCAAATATACTATTGATGCTTGATGTCAGAGTGCCATCGTACTGTAGTCTTCCTATGCAATTTCTCCTCTTTCTAGAAAATCTAGTTCTGGGTACAATTTTGGGTATTCGGAAAATCCTTTTTGGTACATAAATACTCAAAAAAGGACACCACTGGTAATTTTGATTTCACAAAGCTATATCAGTCTCATAAAGGGCCGGATACAGAGCTCATTGTTAGGGCCCTACCAAATTCACTGTCCATTTTAGTCAATTTCATGGTCATGGGAGTTAAAGTAAATTTCATGGTTTCAGATATTTACATCTGAACTTTCACAGCGGTGTAACTGTGTAGGTCCTGACCCAAAGGGGGGTGTCGTGGGGGGGGGGGGGGCGCAAGGCTATTGTAAGGGGTCGTGGGATTGCCACCCTTACTTCTGTGCTGCTGCTGGGGTGCTGCCTGGAGAGCTGGGCAGCCGGAGAGCAGCAGCTGCTGACTGGGCACCCAGCTCTAAAGCCAGCAGAAGTGAGGGTCACAGAGTATGTGGGGGTGCTTTACCATATGTCTGGGTTTTCCTGGCAGCCTCGTGCCCAGGACAGACAGCTGGAGCTGCAGCCTTCTGCTCGGGTTGGGGGCTGACAGCCAACCTCACTTCCGTGCTGCCTTCAGAGCTGGGCACCCAGCCAGGAGCCACAGAGCTTCCTGCAGCTGGGGGAGGTTCCTGGAGGTGGGTCTGACTCGGCTCCAGGAGCAGCCCGTACAGGGGAAGAGGAAGTCCCGTCCCTCCCTAGCCCAGGCCAGGACTAGCAGATGGAGGTTGGTGCACAATATGAGTCCCTAGCTGGGGTGCCCCCAGCTTTGCCCCTCCCCTATAATAGCCAGATTTCACAGTCCGTGACGTGTTTTTCACGGCCGTTAATTTGGTAGGGTCCTACTCATAGTCAGTGATGTCTTCTCACTGATTACAACTGGCTTTTTATTAGGCCTATATTGTATTAATTTTCCTCCTTGCTCCTAGTTAGACGACATGTGTTTAAGATGGCTAGCCATAGCAATTTTCTTTGGCGTTCTTTTAATTTGGGGATGTTACTGTCTTTTTTTATTTTAAAATTTCCTTCGTTTTCCCCTGCCAGTTTTACACCACAAAAGTGGCTGTGGCTGGGGAAAGGATGAGGTGCTCCTCTGTACTCCGCTCTCTCTATTACATGGATAGGGAGTACTATGTTGCTCCTTGTCTGAATCGCAAACAGAACTTCGCTCTCGCCAATGTGCTACTAATTCTACGGCAGAGTGGTAATGGTGGTGAACATATCTGCAGTCACTGCCAAACCTGTGTCTCCAATGTGGCATTACCAGATGCTATCTGCCAATCCACTGGGGTGGTGACTTTAACTACTAAATCATTGTAATTATTAATTCTGTAGAATCCACATTTCATGTTGCACATAACATTTTGATATGTCAAGATGTAAAAGCTGGGATGCTAGTAGTGACACCCATACTTAATGTTGCCCAGCATTTTAATTTTAAGTCCTTGCTCTTTGCATAAAGGATAATTAACTTGAGCCAAACTGTTTCAGGCTTTTTTGAGGACAAGGATCATAGGTAGAAAATGTGTTTTCCTGTTTTTAAATTCTTGCTATCTTTTTTTTGAGTGGCTATAGTCAAAACTGCTGGGAGCAGAAAGTTGAAATTAGGTAGGAGGGGGAAAAAAAAGATGAAATAGCCCCCATTGAACCTTTTGACTGTTTTGGTTACATTGATTTGGTGAGGCAGTGTGGCCTAAAGGATACAATAGAGGGCTGGGAATCAGGAGATGTCAGTTCTGTTCCTGGCTCTGCCACTGGCCTGCTGGGTGACCTTGGGCAGATCACTTCTGTGCATCAGTTTCCTCATCTGCAAGATGGGGTAATGATATTGTCCTTTGTAAAGTGCTTTGAGATTCTACTGATGAAAAGCTCCTTATAAAAGCTAGATGATGATTATTACATACTGTTTGGCAGCGTTTAGGATTATCCCACTTTGGGTGTGCAAGTAATCAGAACAAAAGCACTTTTTAAAGCAACACCCCAAAGGAATGTAGGTATATGTGTGTCAGACTAACTTGGGTGCGCAGTGCATGTGTTTGATCTTGTAGGGAGTGCATGGGATGAATTGCATTGTAAGACCAACACCTCACTCAATATGCACCTTCTAAGGTGTGCACTCGAGCAAGATGCACATCAGGTGAAGTGTGTGAGGAGGAGGAGCCCTTGGCAGATTTACTGTGCACCTTGCACAGAACAGGGCATTCTGGTGGTAACTAGCGAAATAGAAAAATTCCAGACTATGAAATTTCATATATTAAAAAAATGGGGGCAGGGAGAGGGGGAAAGTCCATTTAAAAAAAAAAAAGTCTAAACCTGTTCAGAGAGTGAATATTCTGATTGCACAGTTAAGTACTCAAAAGTTAGGAAATATCAAGGTCAATGTTACCCATTATTACTCGTGGCAGCAAAGGTTACTGTATTTCAACTCTAGAACAAGAATGATGAAAGTCTAATGACATTGCTGCTACTCCCTAAAAATCTATTTTGTGGAGAATCTCGCATCCAGAACCAAGTACCTGGATCATACAGAAAATATAATTTTATCTTATGTAATCAGATGTGTCTGTTTTTATGTGAAGTGTGGAGTAGAAAAAAATTCTAACACAAAAATTTGCTCACAATTTATCTGGACCTGATTTTAACTTCAATTTTCCACTATACTTAAGCTGTGGTGCATAATAAAGGGGAATTCCCCTTTACATCATTTTGAGACTTTGGACTTCAAATTATTTGCTACTTCTAATACTTTAAATAAATCAATGTATATTTAAACATTAAATTTTCAAGTCAAGCAGAAATACTCTGGCTGTATTTTGTTTGTCTGAAAGAAAACCTTAGTGACTAATGCAAGCAACAGGAATTGGATAATTCATGTTTCTCTACATGCTAAGACTGTAAACTAGAAGCATAAATAGCTTCCATTTATGGAACACTTTTTTAATCTGAGTCATAAAGCAATCTACATATTTAAATGTACAGAAATCAGCTGCTCCTGGTTGAAGCATGTTACTGTTTAACAATGTACAGCAACACTACACAACAGCGCAGGACAGGCAGCTTGTTGAAAATTCATGGGTTTTTGATTAGGCAGAATGTAATAACCTTTATGCTCTAGCCTATTTAGTTCAACACCCCACTTCCTTTGCAAAATGTACCATGGGATTTTTAAATACGTGTGTGCAGGACCTCCTCTTTATTCTGTCTTGTTTGAAACATTGTATTTCCAAAGGCACAATACTCCCAGAAGCTTTGTTGGGGCATTGGTTCAGTACTGATTCAGATGGAAGGGTGCCACTTACTGAAACTACTAAAATATTTCTGAAGTGCCTATCATGCACTATACATGGGCTATAGAATGCTGGTCGATCTGTCTGGAAGGGATAATTACTTCTCCCTCACAGTGAATGATCAGCATGACTTCCTGCAGCATGATGCTACCTTGAACCTGCTTAATTTATGAAATGTGAGACCACAACCTAAGATGGTCTGGCTGCAGACTATACAATACAGTTTCTTGAATGTGATTTGGGTAATAATTTTATAGCATTTACTGGAAAATGCAGATTCATAGCATCAATGGCAAACCCACTTTCTTTTCAAATAACAATTTCCTTCATATAAATGATATTAAAATAGTAGAAATTAACAAAATCTTCTCTCCCCCCCCCCCGCCATTCCCCCTAATCCTATTCTATCAAATGTACTGAAAAAAAAACTAACAATTAAATGGGTTGTATTATGTAAATAAACATCACTCTTTGTTTTCCAGACTTCAGGAATTCATTTGTTGTATTTTCATCCATTTTATAGGTACGCAATAACAGTGTGGTATTTTGATGCAGATGAAAGAGCACGAGCTAAAGTAAAATATCTAACTGGTAATAATCACTTTTGTATATTATATATGTATTCTTGGTTTTCTGGGAAAAAAATCTAAATAGTCAATACCAGCCACCAAGAGAGGGTGCTACTTTGTAACGAGAGGGTTAACATGATTTGTGTAGTTATGTTTTAGAAGAAAGGTTGTCAAATGGTTAGAGCTGTAGGTAGCCTGTAACTTGGGAGACCCAAATTCAGTACCCTGCTCTGCCACATGCTTTCTGCATGACCTTGGGCAAATCACTTAGCCTCTGTGTGTCTGTTCCTGGTCTGTAAAACTGGGATATTACTTCTCCCCATCCCTAATACCTAGGATAAATACATTGGAGAGTAATGGGGGCCATGCAAGTACCTAAAATAGAAGATAATTTTAACAATTGGACAGGACTTGATAAATCAGCTTGAATGGAGTGTGTGTATTGAAAAGCAAAGAAAGCTAAAACTGAATATCTGGAATAAAAGAATTGAGAATGTATTCATTTACAAATGTTGATTTTTGTGATAGTCGCTTCTTCTGCAAGGCTGCCCTAAGCACACTTAGCTAAAATCTGCCTTCCTCTTGTGGATTGCCCTTCAAGAGGAAGTTGATTTAATTTTCCTGTGCAAATAAGCAGGCTTTATCAGAATGAGCAGCTTAGTTCTGTTGTCCTACATGAAATTAATGTGAAGTAATTGATGGCATTGGCAGTAAAGGTCAATTTAAATATTTTTGCATATATAGTTATAGGGCCAGATTCCCAGCTGCTGGGAATTAGAATAGCACTAATGAAGTCAGTGGCTCTGTAGTGACTTTCACCACCTTGAGAATCTGGTTCTAATCTGACTTCCTCTGAGTCAATGAGGGTTTTGACACTGATTTAAATGGGAGCCAAATGTGGGAGCAGATGCACACACTGCTTACGATTCCTATCTTCCCTGGTACAGTTGATGACATCACGGACTACTAAAGCAGTATGAGGAATGTAGCTCCTTCTCTGCTTTAGGTGTCAGTTTTCCAAGGAATGCAGAGATCTGAGCAGTTCAACTCTGGTCTTGGTAGCTGATGGGTCTTTCTTTTGGTTTACCATTGATATGTATAGATTTAAAAATCACAAAACTAAATACTTGATTTGTTAATGATTTGGAGACTTAAACAGTTCTATTTTACTTTAAAGTATTACAGTTCACTTCTAACGAAAAGGGCAGGAAAGATGGCAATTTAGGATATACCTCATCTAGGATGTTAAATCTTTATCCTTTTTAATATATAACAAACTCTTCTCTTCAGTAATTCTCTTCACAAAAGTAAAATGATGATGGACCAAATTCTGAGGTTCACTTGACTTCTTTGCGAGTTTGCCTGTGTAAGGACTGAGCCCTACACTTTCAAAATGGACTGTCTGAAGTTAGGCTCTTAACTCCATATTTGAACAGCTAAACAATTGACTCGATTTTCAGCCATAATTCAGTCAGTTGACACCTAGGTTCCAAACTTTAAGCACCAAAGTTTGAAAATTTTCTCCTGAATATAAAAATAGCTGCTCAGAATTTGGCCCATAAGGAGATAACAAGTATATGAATTTGTATTTTATTTTCTGAAGCGTGTGGAATACCAGTTGAAAATACCTATTTTGCATGGTACCAAACTTTCAACAGGAAGGCATAGAAGTGTCACAGTAGTTTTATTATAGCACACTCTTTAGCAAATACTTAAACATTATGCTGATGTTTTGTTTTGTTTTTTTTTCCTGCAGGTGAAAAAGGTGTGAGGGTTGAACTCAATAAACCTTCTGACTCAATTGGGAAAGACGTTTTATAAAGGATTTCATCTAGCAACTTTCCTTGCGACTTCCCCCAGTAAACTATTAACTTTTGAATGTGAATAATGGGATAAAGAAAAATTGACAAGAAATCAAGGTTTTAATAAAGAAACAAACACAGCATTTCAATGTTGTATCAAACAGAAGATTTTGACTGCTGAACCATTGTGCTATGTGACTGTGACTCCAGACCTGTGACTGCTTATGTAAAGAAGATAAGCAATCAGTAAGAAATAGCATACACATATGGACATGAAATAAGTGCCCTACATAGAATTTTTCCATTCTTATATTTTGCCAGACCTGTCATCCAATTCATTTCTCCCTTTTTTTTATATGGTAAAGTTTGGATTTGGGGTAATTTTTGTATGACCAGGTACAATTTATCAAAATTGAGTAAAAAAAATACAGTATTCTCCAAAATATCATTGATCTATTTTTGTAAATCTGTTCATACTGTTCTCTGCCATGAAAGACCTAATTTAATATAAGAATTGCCAGTAACTGATGATCACTTTAATTTTCTTTACATCTAAAGTCAGAAAAGGAGCACTTTAATTACCAGCTAAAAACCTGATTGTTTTATATTCATATCTCACACTAATTTGAACTTTTAAAGATTGCTGCTGTATTGTTTTTGACTGTCCTTTTTGAAACTTGTTAACAGAAACAAATCATTATCTTACTATCAGCAACTTCTAATTCATGGTGTTGTATGTTGAATCCACAGAGGGGAAGGATTCTATATCTTTTTTTTTTTTTTTTTTTTTTTTTTAAGTGACTGGCACTAAGTGAACTCGACACTATCCATGTAGATGGCTTTGGGGACCTGGTAAATACCGTCAAGTTCCTAGGATATATAAGGGCTTTCCTAGGCTTTTATAGGTACCCAGAACCTCCTCCCTATGTATTTGACAGGAGAATTCCACCTTTTTCTTCCTTTCTAAAAGTTGTTCTTTTACTGTACATAAGTTAATAGAACATTGAAATTCACAAACTTTGTGTTTTTTCTGAATATTGGTGTCCCGTCTGATCTGCAGGCTGGCTCCTTGGTCTATTATATAGTATCAAGGGAACATTCAATACATTGAGGCTGAAGTGCATCACTACAGGCTTCATGTGTAATACATTTTCAGATTGTCACTCTGTTGAAGGATTTCCCCAAAAAGGCACTGGCCTTTGATCAGTCCTGAGTGTTTAGCGCAAAAAAATTACTTTATTTTTACACTTTCATTTTTTTTAAAGGAAAAACGGACTTTACAGAAATAAAGATGAGGCATCCAAAAGCTTTGAAATTCTGTTACTTAAGAGATGGATGTTCTAGTCTTGAGCTTTAAAGTTTGAGAGAACAAAGAAAATCCTAAAAGGCAGCATCCATATTTACAAATGTCTTTGGTATTTGAGCTCACCCTTTTCCATTTTTCTATCTGTCCTTGATTTCCTTACATAGCCAAAACAATGTGAGTGTACAGAAATATTTCTGTATATAATATTACAACTTTCAACAATTTTAGCATCTGTATAGTTTGTATTCAATCAGAAACCTTTTCTATGGAAAGCTCAGTAATTTTTATTAAAAAGATTACTATTCATGTAAAACATGAAAAAACAACAACAACCACCCAACAACCCTTATTTTATTTAGTGACAAACTGACCGGGGGGGGGGGGGGGGAGGGGGGGGGCAGGGGAAAACTTATTATTGTGATACAATGGAGGAGACCTTATGGAAAAATTCTCATTTTGTTCAGACCTTAATTAGTTCTCACTCTTTACAGCTTAGTTTCTCTTTCCTCCCTTCCCAGAAAATCAGACAAGACACCTCTACTGTAAGTGCCTCTGCCAGCCTGACCAAGGAGTGTAAATCTTCATTACATGGTCTGCAGTGCAGTGCATTGCATTAGGCCAGCTTTAACAAAACAAACACATAAAAAAGCCACCACTTTTAATTTTATCTGCTTTTGTATTATTTTAATGGAGATTTGATTGGTTTTGTTTCAAAAATGTACAGCATAAACCTTTCAATTCTGTTCTAGTCCCTCTGTAATTCAAACTTCTATTGCTGCAGGTATGCAAAGTATCAAATTCTAATCACTGTATAGGTTTCTGCTTGCCAGACAGGTTAAAAAAAAAAGTGCTTAATTTTTTGCTTCATCATTTCTTGTCAATCATTACAAAAGGGTCAACAAATCAGAGCAGCCATTTCTTTAACAGTATCCTTTTAGAATCTGTTCATTTCATGTCAGTTGAAATCTTCAATCTTGAGCGTCACAAAGCAGGTCCCTGTTTAAAACTATTTTTTAAACTGTCTTATGACCTGTATGTGTTTAGTCCTGGTTAAAGATAAAGCTTCATAATACTATTTTTATTCATGACATTAGCCAGCTGTAAAACACGAGACCTTTTTCTATAACAGGCAAAGAAATTCAGGATTCATTTACAGATTGCCTATAAAGTCATGTAATTTGAAAAGCAGTGTTCATTATAAAGAGCTCTCAAGTTGCTTGTAAAGCTAATCTAATTAAAAAGATGTATAAAGGTTCTTGGAAACAATGTGGTGGTTATTTGTAATTATGTAACTTTTTAAAGCCTACTCCACAGCAACTAATTTATAATCTGATAAAATGGGTGGGGGGTGTCTGTTTTTAGCATTCAGTGACACTACAGCTACAGTCAAGGGTCTGCCATTTGTTTCCTTGGTAAATTCTGTTTTTAATTATCTGGATGTGTGGGGGTTTTTTAATTGAGAGGAGGTTGAGAAAAGTTTGGTGTCAATTTTTAGATGTAGTGGGTGAGCTGTATTGATGCAAATCATGTTTTACACCAGTGCAATGAGTCTACACAGGGTGGGTGGTTTGTATTAGTGTAGCTACGCTGGTGTGGGGGGGAAAAAAGCCCAACCCTGAATTTTGACCCTTGAGGATAGCAGTAGCCTGGTACAGTGTGAGCCAGGCTTCCAGCTACATGTTGTTCACCAATCCATGCAGGTTATATATGCTGTTCTCCAAGCCTTCTAGTCAGTCCTTTCCTGACCACTGTTTGGTGAACAGGTTTCTGTTTGCTCTTCTGCATCACTCCAGCTCTTAAAAACTCTCTTAAATGTACTAGTCTTCCTTGCAGTTGGTTCAGTAACAGTGCCCTGATTTTTCTAGGCCTATCAGCCTCTGTTCGGTTTGTACTGCTCCAGTACCTGTTTTTTTTTGGTACTTTGGCACATCCATGGTATTTCTGGCACTTGGACTCAATCTTGCCCTGTTCCATTTTCTTTTATCAGTTTGTCGATGGCTACGTTAAAGCACTTTTTCAGCAGACCACCTCAGTGCTTTGAGGTCTGCTCGGTAGTTCAGTGCCAGGTAACTTGTTCTTCGTGTGATCTTTCTATCAGATATGTCTAATTAGGAAAAAGGCCTCTTGGCAGCTTCAGATCATGTCTGTGATGGACTGACATATTTATTGTAGAGTCGACCATGATGTGCAGTGGTATCAGATTTGCCATCGATGTCACACAATGGACTAAAGAAAGGTGAGAAGTGTCTCTGGATGCTTGGAAGGAAGATACCTGTAAGCCTGGTAGCAGGCCAGTTCAGAGTGCTTTCAAGCAGAAATACTACAAACAGAAGCCTGAGGCAGTCAAGACTTCGGGTTACCGTAATTTAGTCCAGGGACTGGGAAGTGAAATGACCATGTTTGCATGCACACACATCTCTTGAGTCACATTAGTGTCTTGAAACCAGGCTAAAAAAAAAAATTACATTTTAACAATCTATTCAAACAAACAATTGCAAAAAACAGCAAAGATTGCTAATGGACTATAATACTAACCACAAAACCCAGGCAGTATGGTTTAAAGCAATATCCGTGTACGTGGCCTTCTCACACATACACAGCTGCAGACACTCTCAAACACATTGTCAATTCCCCTAGTAAATCAGGCACTGAGTCAACCAGACAAGCTTAACGCTGCCCTGTCTTTTATGCCACTGTTCCTAGGGGATTAATCTTTAGTTTCCATTTTCCAAAGGTTCCCATAGGAGTCTTAACTAGTATTTTGCAATACACCTCTACCTCGATATAACACTTTCCTCGGGAGCCAAAAAAATCTTACCGCGTTATAGGTGAAACCGCGTTATATTGAACTTGCTTTGATTCACCGGGGTGCGCAGCCCCGCCCCACCGGAGCACTGCTTTACTGCGTTATATCCGAATTCATGTTATATCAGGTCGCGTATATTGAGGTAGTGGTGTATTAGAATTGCGGGCTATATAATTCAGGACCAAAACTTCAAAGACACATGGAGTCTTGTTCTGATGTACCAAACAATGAAACATTATTCTTTTTTGTATTTGTACAGAAAGTAAACATGTAACATTATACAAAAATGGAGTCTCAGAACCAAAACAAAAAATTGTCTTATGTTTGCACAATGAAACAAACTAGTCATCTGGGTGGGGGAAGTGGTTAGTTTGTTTTGTAGGTAGGCACTCACTAATACGTTTTGTCTGAACTAATTTTCTGATGGTGTTAATATTTCTAGTGAAATCATGGTGCTAATTGGGATCTGTTGTCTGGCTTTAGTTCTACAAATTTGCATAGTTTTTGCTGGTATTAAAATTTCTATTTTAATAGAATATAGATTACTTCCTACCACTTTTGCTTAACCCAAAAGACATATAATGAAAACAACTTCTGTACAAAGAATCTATGTGAGGAAAAACAGTTTAGTGCTATAAAGTGGTAATAGTTAGAAAAACAGCTATTAGAAATGAGGTAGCCATTTATCTGATTAAGTTAATGAAGACATTATTGGGACTTCCGTCTACCATCTGCACTTGGTCCTGTGTGTTGGTCATGAACCTCAGAGGGTGAAGAGCCCAGGTGACCTAACAGTGTGTCTTGCTTACATTGACGTGGCTTTACCTTCTAAAGCAGTGGTGGGCAACCTGCGGCCCACGTCAGAGTAATTCTCTGACAGGCTGCGAGACAGTTTGTTTACATTGACTGTCTGCAGGCATGGCCGCCCACAGCACCAAGTGGCCGCGGTTCGCCGTTCCTGACCAATGGGAGCTGCAGGCCACGGGGAGGTGCTGGCTGCCGCTTCCCGCAGCTCCCATTGGCCGGGAATGGCAAACTGCTGCCACTGGGAGCTGTGGGTGGCCGTGCCTGCGGACGGTCACTGTAAACAAATTGGCTTTCGGCCCGCCAGTGGATTACCCTGATGGGCCGCAGGTTGCCCACCACTGTTCTAAAGTGTATCTTACAGTAATGTCTTTATTTCTATATAGATCAGCCTTGCAAAATTCCAGTGTCCCCAGCTCAGTAGGAGATTTTTCAAGAGACTTACAAGTGCCATTAACTACTGCCAAATCTCAGCTGCCATTAAAAAAAATTTTTTTTCCTTAGTCCTTGTGAAGAAAACTTTAAATGTGAACTGCTACTGCAACCAACATAGTCACTGTAGAGGGAGCTCTGTTCACTCTGCAGTAGGTTCTTCTGTGAGCTTGGCTTCCCTAGGCCCATGCAATGGGAAAATGAGTATTGTTACTACCATTAATATTGGTGTCATCTGGTATGCAATACTATCATGGTTAATAGCAATGTTGCGTTGGAAGGGTTACACGCACTTATCAATATCCATGTACACTTGCAGTCACTATAAACCAATCTTCAAAAATCCTGAAATACGAATAAAAGCAAGTATCTGATCCAAATCATTTAATGTGTTCAAGAAAGCCAAATTAAAAAAGGGACGTATAGCCGCTTGCCACACCTATTCTTTAAAAAAAAAAAAAAAAAAAAATCGCCCACTCTTACCATGAAGAGAACAATCTCTTTTTTTCCCCATTCAAACACACATTCATGGACAAATGGACTGATTGTCTCTGTAACACATTCACACTTCTCTTGCACACCTGCACAGTGCAGATGGACTCTCACAAGCATACACCTGGACTCTCATGACCTTCTCCCTGTATATTCACTCCTCATGGAGAGACCTGCTTTTATTCACATTTCATACTAAACTCATTCACACACATTTCATGCCAGTCTTTCTCTCATCTGTCTTCTGCACCAACCCCCCACTCGGCCTCACTCAGTTCTCAACCCCATTCATCCTGCCCCCCACTGTTCACACCCCAACTCCACCACCTCTTCATTCGCTTACTCTTCACCTTGACACGAGTTCTCTGCATGCCCCAAATTCATCAACTCCTTCCCCCAAATTAGTCAACTATCTTCTCTTCTGATTTGATTCTTCTCTCTCTTCACCCAATAAATTTATCACTTTCCTTCCTCCTCACCCATTCCTTCCCCCCGCCCCCCAAGACTTCTATTATCTCTCAACAGTGTCTCTTCACAGCTGCAGCAGATGCCCTCAGGTCTCGTTGGGTTTCAGGTCTACTAACCTCTCCGAGCTGTCTGGTGACTAAACTTCCTAGTGGCTCTGCTTAGAGCTATCTTTTAGTCCCGGCTTGTGGGGCTGGGAGTTCTGGAGTCTCTTGCTTAAGGAGGGACCAATAGAGCTCCTGGGATCTTTGTCCACTACCTAGAATAAGGTGCTGGTTAAATTCTGCTGTGCTAGGTTTGGAGATGGCTGCAAAGATGAGTGGGAGTACTCTGGCATTAGCTTCACCTGACTGGAATGAGGGAGAGGCAGGCAACAGACTGTTACAGTAATGCTTGAGCCACAACTGATAGGCCCCATTATACTAGGCACTGTACAAATACCTAGAGAGAGATTATAATCTAAATAGGTGATAGAATGGGAGAAAGGAAGTGGTAGTAATCCCATTTTACAGATGGACTAAATAAGTGACTTGCCCCATGTCACAGGAAATCTGCAGTGGAGCTGGTAATTGAACCCATTTCTCCAGTCCAATGCCTTAACCCAAGACCATCCTTCCTTTCAAGTAGCATGTGAGCTGAGAAATTGAGATCTAGCTCTGTTCCCCCAAAGTTCAGGATCTGGATCCAGTGTCCCTTCTGGACCTGTCTATAAATGTCACTGCTGTTGGTTAGAGTCAGGTGTGATTTCATTTCTGTGCCAATTTTTGATAGTAGTGTAGGCAGCAAGCTGTCTGCTTGCTTTTAAATAGAAATACATCCAACATAATTAAAATACAAAGATCTGACTTCCATCCCCAAAAGCAAGAAAATGCAAATAAAGCTCATACAAGTCCAGGGGAGAAACAGGGATGTTTTTCTTTATCATATTCACTTATGCCTCAGCAAAGGCTGCCCAAACTCTCTATTGTATGTAGAATACTTAGAAAATGTTTCTGTTTTTGCCAAGTCCTACAGTGAGACAAGGGAACTGGGTCCCTCTGGTGGTTGTGTTTAAAATAAGTATATCATTTTAAAAAAAAAAGTATTTTACGTTTCCTATTGTTCTCTATTAAAAATGTCTTGGGGTAATTAAAAGGAGGGAAAAAGTCAAATTCTTCTATGTATTTTAAGCCATGAAGTGTGGTCTAAGTTTACACTAGAAAAGCTATACTGCTATAACTCTCAGTTGGAGTATGGAAATTTTTTTTTTAATGGATATAGTAATAATATAAGCACTGGTCTAGATAAATGTATACCTCTATAAACGTTACCTTACACCCATATAGCTTATTTTGCTTCCCAAACCACAATAAGCTATACCACTAAAGCACTTTTCCATACCAGTATAACTGCACCCACTCTATGGGGCTTTTAACTACATTGGTAGAGATAGAGCAGACAAGCACTTAGTCTGAGAAACCTTAATGTAGATAACTTGGCTCGCTGTTTCTTCAATGCTCCCTAGAATGCTTTTCATGCTCCTTGGAAGAGCCTCCTGGCCATCAAGCATTTTTTCTTCCTTTCATCCTCTTATTAAAGCCTCCTTATGTGATCTCATCAGATCTGCTGTCTTATCCTTGAAGCGTTATCCCTTGGACTGTCTATCCAGCAGTCTACCTCTCCAGGCTCTTAGGCCTTGGCTACACTGGTGCTGTACAGCGCTGCAACTTGCTGCGCTCAGGGGTGTGAAAACGCCCCCCCCGCCCGAGCGCAGTGAGTGCAGTACTGTAAAGCGCCAGTGTAATCAGCGCTGCACGCTCACTCACAGTGCTGCAAGCTACTCCCCTCGGAGAGGGGGCAGCGCTGTGAATTCCCAAGTGTAGCCAAGGCCTTATACTACATCCCTTGTTGTGCTATCCAAGAGGGTTACCATCTTTAAAAATTTTTAAAAAAGGACACTCCACGGGCCCCTTCCCTGCCCCCAACTCCGCCCATTCCCCGCCCCTTCCCCAAAGTCCCCGCCCTAACTCCCCCTCCTCCCTCCCAGCCATGCGAAAAGGGCTGCCTGAGCGCTACCGGCTTCATGGTTTGCCGGGCAGCCTCCAGACCCTGCGTCCCCGGCCTGCGCTTCCCCAGCGCAGCTGGAGCCCGGGAGGGGAAGCGCCCAGCCGGGGGCGCAGGGTCTGGAGGCTGCCCAGGAAACCGTGAAGCCGGTAGCGCTCGGGCTTCGGGCAGCCCCCATGCCTCCGGACCCTGCGCCCCCGGCCGGGCACTTCCCCTCCCGCGGCTGCTGTGCTCTTCCCCTGACTCTTCGGCTCTGTTTAAGAGCCGAGCTGCCCGAGCGCTACCAGCTTCAGGCAGCCCCCCTGCCTCCGGACCCTGCACCGCCGGAGCAAAGCAGCTGGAACCCAGGAGGGGAAGTGCCCGGCCGGCGGCTCGGGGTCTGGAGGCAAGGGGGCTGCCCAAAGCCGGAGCACTCGGCTCTTTGAAACAGAGCCGAAGAGTCAGGGGAGGAGCTGAGCAGCTGGAGCCCGGGAGGGGAAGTGCCCGGCCAGTATTTTTCCCGGACATGTTCGGCTTTTTGGCAATTCCCCCCGGAAGGGGGTTTGATTACCAAAAAGCCGGACATGTCCGGGGAAAAACAGGACGTATGGTAACCCTATATCCAACAACCATATTAGTCTGAGGCCTTGGCTACACTTGCGAGTTACAGCGCTGTAAAGCCTCCCCCAGCACTGTAACTCTCTCCCTGTCCACACTGGCAGGGCCCTTACAGCGCTGTATCTCCCTGGGTACACTGCTGCAGGTACTCCACCTCCCCGAGAAGCATAAGGCCTGGTCTCCACTAAGCCCCCACTTCGGACTAAGGTACACAAATTCAGCTACGTTAATAACGTAGCAGAATTCGAAGTACCTTAGTCCGAACTTACCGCGGGTCCAGACGCGGCAGGGAGGCTCCCCCGTCGATGCCGCGTACTCCTCTCGCCAAGCTGGAGTACCGGCGTCGACGGTGAGCACTTCCGGGATCGATCCCAGAACATCGATTGCCTGCCACCAGACCCTCCGGTAAGTGTAGATGTACAGCGGAGTGGCTATGACTCACGGGTGTGAGTGTAAACGCTTGCAGCGCTGTACTAATCACCTTGTCAAGTGGCCAATCCTCTCCATTGTTGTGACCAGCTGCAGTAGGGTTACCATATTTCTACAAGCAAAAAAGAGGACACTGGGGGGTGGGGGGGAGGAGCCCCGCTCTAGCCCTGCTGCTGCTCCACCCCCATCCACTCCCTCCCACTTCCCACCCCCTGATTGCCCCCCTCAGAACCCCCAACCCCCCGCTCCTTGTCCCCTGACTGCCCCCTCCTGGGACCCCTGCCACTAACTGCCCCCTAGGACCCTACCGCTTATCTAAGCCCTCCTGCTTCTTGTCCCCTGACTGCCCCCTCCTGAAAATGCCCTACGACCCTACCTGTCCCCTGACTGCCCCGACCCTTATCCACACTCCCACCCCATATTCACACCCCTGCCCCCAGACAGACCCCCAGTGACTCCCATGCCCTATCTAACTGCTCCCTGCCCCCGACAGGACCACCAGAACTCCTGACCCATCCAACCACCTCTGCTACCTGCCTGCCTCGACCACTCTCCACACCCCTGCCCCCTGACAGCCCTCCCAAAACCCCAGACCCATCTAACCCCCCCTGCTCCCTGTCCCTGACTGTCCCAACCCCTCTCCACACCCCTGGCCCCCTGACAGCCCCTCCAGACCCATCTAACCCCCCCACTCCCTGTCCATGACTGTCGCAACCCCTCTCCACACCCTTGCCCCCCTGGCAGCCTGCCCCCCAAAACTCCCGACCCATCCAACCCCCCCTCCCTGTCCCCTGACCAGGGCCAGCTTTAAAGAGCCCAGGAATCGGGCTGCGCTCCGGCCGGGGTTGCAGGCATGCACAGTGCTGTCAAACTAAAGTTTTAATCATACAAGAAAAGAAAAGCATTATAAATGGTTAATAGATCATATACATACAGATTGCAAAGTCCTTATATCAGGTTTGTAGCAGTGACTGACTGTTGGCTTGTAAAATCTCTCTGGTAACTTCCAAAAGAATGGAAGCTCCTCAATACATAGTTCAAAATGCTCCTTTTAGTTGTAAAGCCACAGTCCAGAGAACCAGAGCAGGAAAGAGGCAACATGGAGATGTCTCAGGTGTGCTTTTATATCCTGTGGCCGCGTGCATGGACGTTTACTGTCCAAAACAAAGCCCACAGCCTCTGTACGTGGAAAGTTACTGGCCCAAGATGGAGTCCAGGGTCTTGGGAGCATGTCACATGCCCTTGCATGTTTTGCTGAATCACAGGGGATGATTCTTACTGTCTCAGGTATCCTCAGGAAGAGCTACTGGGTGGGATGAATTTCTTCACTGGCCCATTGTGAGAGCTGAGTGTCCTTGATGGGCCATCAATACATAGCTGTCTAGCCCTGAAGTAAATCCAGGGATACAACACAGGTTTCTGATACAAGTACATAGCCAATATTCATAACTTCAGATACAAAGAGGATACGGGATTTAACCAGGATAATCATACTTGCTAGATTGTAACGTTTCCATTGACACCTTACATGATACACTTTGTATAAGATTGATAGTAATTGTATAACAGTGGTAATATAAATGGTCATCTTTAATCACCTAGCATCATAGGAGGTACTATATTCTTCATACATAAAGTTGAATCACTGATAGACCTGCAAAACTTACCTTTCTACAAGAAGCACCCACAGCAACACACTAAAATGGGAGCTTAGAGACATGCTAATACCGTCCAGTATAAAATAACTACAGAGTCTGCAGCTTAAAGAGCTTTGAAACTCTTATATAACTGTTGCACAAGAAATGCCTGGCAACTATACCATTATACTTAATCATATAGATTTGCATGGGCAGAAAGCCAGATTTTTTTTCAAAATGCTGTCCATGATTGCCAAATTATTTAGGCAATCCAGTTTTGATTTGATTTTTTTTTTTTTGGAAGGTGTGACAGGCCAATCCAAAAGATTGTTCACAATGCTTTCACACTGTCAAAGATAGAATTTAGAAAAACTCACTATCCTATAAACATCCCCCAAATAACTGATGTGGTAGTTTTTTGATTCCGTAAAGAAAGAACACCAGTAGTACATAAAATAACATTTGTTAAATTTGTTGTTACTGACAACAGTATAGGTAACACCTAAAATTACTTAGCAGCTTAGAAAAAAAATCTGTGTTCAATTTGTTTACTTTGACACTATACAAAAAAATGATGGCAAATGCAGTTTCACTTTCTCCTGTTTCTGTAGGTCTTTTATGCTGTACTAGGTGAGAAAAAATTGTGAGGGGGAAGATTGTGTAATTGTTAGGACAGAACTTGAAGTGTATAGGTGCATACTTGAAACTACTATTAAATTATTTTTTTTAACCGACTAGGATTTCAAGTTGATAATGTCCTGTAAGTCAGGAAACTTGCTTTCTTTCACTATATATTAAGTTTTGTGGAGGCATTTGTACAACTAAAATACATATATGTCCATCTAAACAAAACTGATGATAAAGAACAGGTCACATCAAGTCCTAAGATCAGTAGTTGTGTAATCATTTTAAACTCACTATTAATGGCAAAACATCCAAAATACCCCCTATAACTCTATGTTAAGTAAAAGATGGAGACCAGGGAAGACAGTGCAGCCTGTTTTTAACCATCTCTACATTGTTTAACCTGGGGGAATTCTGTACCCAAAAAAAAAAAATCTGCACAAAGTATTTTAAAATTCTGCATATTTTATTTGTCAAAATAACAATACAATCACACCAATTTCAATTATTCTGGTAATTTATTTAAACGACAATACAGAAAAAAAAGCACAATATGTAAACTAGATCCTGAGCTGTAATCTAGCCCCATTGTGCCACTCTGGCACAGGAAAAAGAGCCAGAAAACACACAGCTCCTTCCTGGCTGAGAATTCCCTTGGTATGAAAGAGTCCTGACTCCTGTCCAATGCCAATCCCTACACATGAAACAGGGAGGGGTGGGGGAAGGAGCCCAGTCAGAGCACCCTACACTCATGCACTTCCCTAACTGAAGATGACCCACTGTGGACCCGCCAGCTGATATATTTTGGAATAACAGCCCCCTTCCCTGTACTCCCTACCAATCATAAATAATGTATTGATGAGTTTAAATCAAGCATGTGCTTGACCAAGAAGATGGCTGTACCACTCAGGGGCCAATAAAGTTAAGCTATTAACAAAAGTGCCTCCACATGATCTTTGCTGTTCTCTGATGGTGCACAGGGAAAAAGAGACCAAGTCCTAAACCATGTAATGCTTTGCACTGTAGATCAGAAATAAAACTTGGAATTGCACCCAAAAACAAATGGGAAGCCAGTGCAATGAGAAAATGACAGAAAAGCAGCTAGGATTAAGGGCTGCCTATAATCTACTTTGCAGCATCAGAGGATTCTGGGCCATGTTCAAGAGTTCATGGTGCCTGCAGCAGATGACTGGCATCCTTTTGGAAGAAGAAATGACTCAGGCAGGGATTCAGGTGAACTGCTGAGATGGCTGGAGAATGGGAGTGGGGCGCATTGGAGACAAAATCCCTTTGTCTAATAGTAATGTATCTAGGTTTGACACTATTTCTAGTTATTAGTCAACAAATATGTGCAGCCATATGCTCAATATTAAATCATAGACAACTGAAGACCAAGTGAGAGCTGTGGAATCAAACTCACAATTTATATTGCCTACTGACCATCTCCAGAAAAATCAGTAGTAAACAGTTCATGGAGAACATTTAATAGGAAGATTTTTCAGTCAAAAAATTTAGACCAGTTCTAATCACTAAGATTATGTCTACACTACAAAGAGAAGTGGACCTACATTAGGTCAACTTAGAGCCACCACAGTAATTACTGTGGTGCTCATGTCCACAATACCTTCCTTAGGTCAGCGGTGCACATCCTCACCAGGAGTGCTTTCACCAACCTAAGAGGGGCAGTGTTGAGAGCTCTGCTGGCAGCTTCCTGCCAGGAGCTTGGATACCTCACAGGCTCCTGGTGGGCCGCCTAGGGCTTCTCGGCTCCCCTTTCCCCCTCAGGAATGGGGTCCAGACACCCAGCTCTCCAAGAGAGCGGGGGAAGCTGGGCTGTAGCTGCCCGGCTTTCTTGTCAGTTTCAAATTGGCCATTTGAACCACTCTGGCACTGTAAGGGAGCCTTAAAACTTTTACACCTGTTTTATACTCCTGGGGGAATTCACTAACAATGGGAACAATTCACTAAGTAGGCAGTGTTAACATTCTGCTCTGCCTGAGGGGGCCAGGGCCAGCCTACACCTACCTCCTCAGAAACACCCTGAAGCCTGGCCCCTCCACACCAGGACCATTGTAATAGCGAGTGACAGAGTCGCTCGCTCGCATATTCCCACTCCCCCTCCTCTACCACCACTTCTCTGGCAGTGATTTACATCTCCCTCGGCTACTCCGGATGCCCAAATTGACACACCCATGGAGGGGTGCATGAGCGCTCTTATGGCTTCCCTTTGCTTTGCCTTCAGAAATCATTTTTCTGCAGGGAAGCAAAGAAAGCTGCAGGGGACATGAACTCTGCGTACATGTGCAGTGGCACAGAATCCCCCCAGGAGTAAATATCATTCCATAGCAAGGTTTGGGTTTGTGGGGTAGTTAAGAAGGGAAGGTTGTGCAGATGTTGGAGTAAACTGTTAAAAGTGACTATTGTACAATTGTGTCTAAAGAGCAAAAAAAGATGGTCATTGACAGCCATGTGAAAACCAGACTTAACCACCCAAGGTTCAACATCATGATTTATTCAGAATATGCAAGACATTTTTGTTAAGGTTATTAAAACATTTTTGTAATGTCAGTATTTTAAAATGCAGTTTCTACAAAAAAACATGTACGTTCTATGCATTCTTAGGGATTTTTTTCCCTATACTTTGAAACCTGATATTAGTTAGCACTGGTCAAATTCCATAACTGTCTGATCTGTTTATTCCTCATTTCAGAGGAAGTTAACTGTAAACCACGTTACATTTATAACAAGACAACCTGTATTTACACTTTTGTCTGCATCATAGTCACCCTATATACCTACCAGCAGTACAAAAATCAACCTAGTGTATAATATGTTTGTCTGGAAAGCTAGTTTAAACTGTGAAAGTATTGCTCTAGTCACCTACAAACCAGTCAGTTAAATACCTTTAGTGCACCAACAGAACTGTAGACATTTCAGTAGGCTTTATACATCTTACTTGGTATTCATAACATGTAATACAATGCTATTAGCATATACTGACTGAACTATTAATTAGGCTGGTAAGGAAGCGAAGCAAAGCTCTGCCACTGATTGCAATTTGATGCCTTTCTGGAATGTGAATTCAATTGGAAATCTTCATTTAAATTCAGGTCTTCAGTTAGAATTCTGTGGCAGGACTAGTGATATGACAATGTCTTCTAGTTTTGCTACTTTTACTCACCCCTATTTTTACTCGTGGTGGTTTTAGCCTTTAGGGTTCAAATATACAAGAATGCGTAGTATGCGTTTCTGGAGTTAAAGAGTGAAAGCCACTGAAGTGTCAATATAAGCAGCAAGGCCAGTGCGAGGGAGAGAAGGAAAAAAGTGGAAATTGTTGGACCATGAATTAGCTGTTACTGCCTGCATGCCAACAATGCACATTAAAAACAAGCCAAAGTGGCCAAACAAAAATTAATAATCTTATGCCGTAACACTATAAGGATGTTTAAATTCTTCAGCTCCCATTCCTGTCCCTCTTAACAACCAATGCTTCAAAACCCAATATGTATCTCTAATAGGTCCTTAAGTCTACAGCCTAATGCTTCATCAAATGCACCAAGCAGTATTAAGTATCTAGAATCCCTCCCATATCACTAATTTTCTACCCATGCTTTCACTTACTCAAGATTATACTAAAATAGACTTCTTGTATTTTTTTTTAAACTTCTAAGCTGCTCCCCATTTTTGATGAAGACTTAAACTATGTCTACACTGCCAGCGAGAGGTGTGATTCCCCTGGTTGTGTATACGTACTTACACTCTCATCCAACTAGTGCAAATATAAATAGCAATGGAGCTGCAGTAACACAGGTAGCAGCAGCAGAGATATGGCTGAGCTGAGTACCTACCCACCTGAAACTAGTGGGTATGTATTGAAGAGAGCTAGAGCAAGTATGTGTACATGAGCAGGGGAAATCACACTCCTCGCTGGCAATGTGGACATAGCGATAATTTGAATCTAATTCCATCCTCATTCCTACCTGCCCTTTAAAAAGTTTTGGGTGAAACTGATCTCTGGAGAGTTGGTAGCTGTGGCCAAAACACAATATTTGGTGTTATAATAATATAAAAAATGCCCACCATTTAACACATTTTCATTGTGGTAAACTGATAAGTTGGTATCAGTGTATGTGGAAGGGGACAGTTTAGAAGTTAAATTTAAAGGTGGCCAGCGGTAAGTTAAAGAACATTTTGGGGACCAAGGAGAAGTACAAAAAGACAAAACATGGTTAAAAATGTTAAGCTGCTTTTAGAACTCATCTAAGATTTCAGAATCTAGTAAGTATTACCATGGGAGGAGACATACTTAGGTTCTGCAGTAAAAATGCAACCCAACCACAATTGCATTTACTAAAATCAGGAGTGTATCTGGCCTGGTCTACACTTCTGACTTTATACCGACATAGCTATGTTGGTCGGGGTGTAGAAAAACCGTCTCTCATAGCGACACACTTATTCCAACTACACCACCGACATAGACCACAGCTATATGGACAGAATAGGGTTTCTGTTGGCACAGCTAAAATCGTTCAGGGAGGCGCTTTTCCCACACCAACAGAATTCCTCCTTCTGTCACCTGTGCTGGCATATATATTTGCTGATGTAGGCTTGGTAGTGTACATATAGCCTTAGGCTCTTTGGGACACAAGCACCGTGAGAGTATATAAATCAGATCCTAACATGTAACTCCAAAAAATCAGAATTGCCCTCCCTTCATGCTGAAATTCAGACTCCACTTTACACATATAGGAAAGTTTCCAGCTTGGACAATACAGGCCAGTGTACAGGCACATGACAACAATCATAATTGGATAAACCCTGAGCACTGTAATTTGAAGATTTCAAACAATTCTTAGCACTTAATTGTGCGATTGCATTTCAAAGGTTATGCAAGACAAGAGTCTAGATGTTCATTTATTTTGGTTTCTAAAACCTCGGTCTGGCAAACAGGACAACTAACTTTTTTATCCGGACTAACAGCAGAACTACAACTTTCAGAGAACACTGTTGGTTCAGCATTGCTTTTTAGAGGAGTGCTAGTTCTAAAAGTGCTATCAGTACTCTCTCTCTTTATAAAGTAGTTTACAAAGGCAGATTTGTCTTCCATTTTTGGCCGTTTCTGTGGTATACCATCACTTTCAAAGCTGCTATTTCCCTGGGATGAAACCCAGGATCTTAGAGTTGTCTCAGCTTGTCCAAAGGAAGTTTGTTTTGGTGTCTCATTAAAAGATGGAAAAACCGACTTAGCGTTTGTAGGACTTTGGTTCAAATTTCCTCCATTAACAGGAGGAATTTTAACAGGCGACCCATCAACATTCCTGTAAGCTTTTGTATTAGCAACAGATATTTTAGGAAACTTGTGGTTCAAAGCAAAGCTGTTTTTATGCTTGGAGCTATCAGTAAAAACTGGATGGGAAATGCTGGTACTGAATATGTTTGGTTCAAATTTTAGTTCATTTTTAGGAACTGATCTTGCAGTTCCAGCTGCTGAATAACGTTGTGGACTGGGTATTTCTCTGCCCTTAATACTGTTGTTGGAACTTTTGTGTCTCTCGGAGGACCAAAGGCCTGCTCCTCCAAGCTGATATCCTTTTCCACTAAAAGGAATTAGGCTTCGTATATCACCTCCATGTATCCTTCCTGCAAAAGAGGATTAATTAGTAACTTTGTTCTAATCTACTACATTTGCTCAGTATCAAGTCTGTTAACTAAACAACTTGCTGTTTAAACTTTTAAGAAGTTAAAATAGGACTTGAATACTAGCCTGTTATTTCACAGCAGGCTGGAGCTAAGTTCTGTGGTAAGATCCCCCAAATTCTGACACACTCGTGTGGCAGACAAACTTTTGCAGCAGCTTGATTTAAATAAAAAGGAGCTTTTTAATTAATATAAGCAGGAAATATATATGATCAATACAGTACCCTTCCTGTTTTTTATATTCAATTTTATGCTGTCACCATATTTCAATCTAATATATTGTATATTTTCATATTGATAATGAAGTAATGCATCAATAGTTGTCAAGTGTGGGGCTGGGGAGAAAATGTTGATTTTGGAAGCTGGATAGAGGACAGTTGTACCACTTGGCAGGTGGGAGAGATGTGGGGATTGTGGGTTAATCATATTAGCTAAAGGTTTCAGCTAAAGTCATCACCTGTGAAATAGTGAATACTGAAATTTTACACTCATTTTCAGGAATTAGCAACCCCCTGTGATAAATAAGGTGGTTAATTCATATTAATTCTGGCTGGTTACAGATTCAGAAAGATAACATGGCTTAGCAGGCTCTCCTCACAATGATAAGGACAAGAAACTTCTAATAGCATTGTAGAACCTAAGCCTTTGATTTTGCTGTGCAGGGTGAAGATTCTGCTACAAGTTCTGTGGCCCTGAAATACAACAGGGCCATGGCTGCATAACAAATTTTCTGCTTAAAATTCTGGGATGAAAGTTAATACTGATGGAATGATATTTTCATAAGCTGCGTCCCTTTGAATGGCCAGGTGCTGTGATTTTAATTATGATTCGCTAATAGTAAGACAGATCACAGGTAAATCCAGAAATCTGAGTTATTTATTTGGTCCTTCATATTTTTAGAGCAAAAATATTGATGACCACATAGTGCTGCACAGACCTTTAGCTATGCTATAACTTTAATGGAACACCAGCATTAAAAAAACATGTGAACCAAATCCAACATTACAGAAAATCTTAATACTCAATTTCTCCAGTATTTGACCTATTTGCATTTGTTGGAGTACTGTATAGGGCAGGAGTGGGTCTGAAGGGAAGAAAAGTGAAAACAGAGACACATACCTTTGGTATCAGATGGCTCAGCATTTGAAAGCTTGGCTAGCTGGGTTTTCTCCTTGCCTTTTTTAGAATAGTTCTCTGGCTCCTTTACTTTTGAGAATGTGCCTCCACAGGTCTGTTGATGGTCAGACCACCAGAAGTCTCGTGCAGAGGGTGCCCTATTCATTGCACGTTTCACATATCCATAATAAGGTTTTCTACTCTGACATGGGCCATTACATCGCCACCAATGTTGGCGATATGAATCCACCTCATCATGAAAGTCGTGATAAATCTAAGCGTAAAACAAAAACACAAGTGTCATTTCTATTTCATATTAATCATTCAACTCTACGTGTTTGAGATGTGCTAGCATTCTTTAACTACTTACTACTGATACTCATGGGGAAAATCCTCAGAGAGCCAGGAGGAAAATAGCACATGATTTACCTGCTAGCAGAGAGCATATGTATGGATAGAAACCACTTTCAAATAAGTATAATTTTTCCCTCCCTCCAAAAATAAAAAAGCCTGATATATGAACACAGTCTTGCATACTAATAACCATTAAATATTAACTAGCACTCTGTGCATTAAGAGATATTAAGCAATGATGGATCAATGCTTGTTTCCCTTTCATGAAGCTTTATTCTGCACCTAGGCTGAGGAATAAATCAACTCCCCTCCTTGCATCGTTAAGTTAGTAACTGGAGTAAAGAACCTTCTTGAATTTTAATGTTATCTATTAATTATTATTATTATTATTATTCAGCTAAAGGAAAACTGTTGGGTCAAATTTGGCCCAAAATTTAGATACTGTAAAAACAAGGCTTTTATAAAACTTAAGACCAATAGAAATTTTTGCTGGATATTTTGTTTGAATTCATTAAAAAGCCCTATCTGCAACTGCTGTTTGCTCCCAATCAGTGCACTACAGTAAGAATATGTGAAAACCAGGAAGTAAAATACCAAGTTCTGACTATGAACAAAAGAAACTGATGATTTGGTTTTCATTTTCTAAAAAGAAAAAATATGGAGGCGGAAACACCATAATAAAATGTAAATTGGAGTTTTATTCAAAACTTAACATATTTATCAAAGGCATTAGTAATAACATAGATGTGAGCTTTAAAATAAAAAATTTTTGGTTAACCCAACAGTCTCTCTTTTATTAAGTCTTAAAAGCAAACTGGATTTTTAGTTCCCAAATTGTATCCTGAAGTTGAAGTCTTTTTCCTTTAAGAGTTCATAACAACACTAAAAGTTTAAAAACAAATATTCAACCAAAATGGCTCCATATATATATATATAAATTTTTAATAAAATAAAAAAAGACTTACATATTCCCAAACAGGTTTTACTGCACTCTCCTCAACCTGCTTGCTCCCCAGCCCCCCATAACTAGTGCAGCTGGTACACAGCTCTCTCTACCAAAAGCTGTTCATACCAGCTATGGACTGGCTAACAATAAATGCCAACATATTTATCATACTGTATTTGAAATATCCAGTTACATAGTACCTGAATAGAAAATATAGTTTAAATTTTCTAGATTGTATTTTGTTAAGTAAAAATGACTTACTGTAACATTGGCTCCAGTCAAGCGATTGATACGACACATGTGTTTGCAAAACTCTGGCCCATGGGATTCACGGTCTTTGTCATTGTTAGTGACAAATAATAGGGCATGAATCATTTCATGTAAGAGTGTCTGAAACAAAAATCATTTAATTGCTAGATGTTTTCTGAAAAACATATGATATATTATTTTAAAATATAGCTAATAGCTCGTTTTGGCTTTACTACTTTCTATGCATCTTGATACTGAGATTGCAAATGCACGGAAATAAAATTTGTATAGGTCATAAGAATACAATAACAACTTTCTGCTAAAAAATCATCCTGTCTCAAACTGCAAAATCCACACATTCTCTCCATATGTCCTAAAGGGCATTCAAAGGGACATTACTATGAAGAATGACATATTCAAAATCTGATCTCCCCTGAATTAGGAATTTTTTAAAAAATTATTTCCCCAAGAGAAAAGTGATGCTTGTGAGCCAGCAGTGGGATGCAGATTCTGAGCACTTCAGAATAGGAATCTTGTCCAACTTTAATTTCCAACCAGCTCACTACAACAGAACTGGCAAAGAATTGAGGAACAGCATGAAACTTACATGTATGATCAAATCCTTCATCCTAGTTTGTGTGTTACTGGGCTGCTCAGCCAAGAGATTGAATTGAAATAATTTTATTTGGCATTCTGAAGCCAACTTTACATTTTTAACATTAAGGAAGGGGATATTTTAAATCCCTCAAAAATATTTTTCCTATTTTTGGGAGTAAGATGGGTGGATGACTTTGGGCCTTACCCATAAGGGTGTCAGTTCAGAAAAATTATGACTGAGATTAAGTATGCAAAATTATGGTAGACAACCACCAGTAAGCAATTAATACAAGTTTCTTATCAAAGCAAAGACTATTTTATAATCTAGATGACATTGTGCATTATGAATTCCAGTGCAAAATTTAAGATAGGATACACTTCAGGAGACTTACAGTATGTTTACACATAGATGAAATGTCTTAAAATACCTCTACAAGATCCTTTCTTGGTCTTAGCTTTAAGAGTGGCTCACTGAGGCGGATGGAACACATCCCACCTCTTCCTTCATAGCTGCACACTCCAGCACATCTTAAAAAGAAAAATAAGCAGAAGGTAGACTTCTATTTGTTTTTGTAGCTGGTGGAGCAGAACTGAGAATTAAATACACAAATACTGATCCTCTTAACATTGCCAAGTAAACCAAGAATTTTTAACAACTCTCCAAAGAACACAACATTGCTAAAGTCCAAAAAGCAAGAATTATCCAGAATTTAATCAATAATTTTACAGTACAAACTAGGAAATGGCAAAAAAATTCCTTCTAAAATAGTCCCAAAACATATGAGTATACAGTATTGCTACTGCTTTCACTTGAGTTTCCCTTTTCTGAAACAGAAGAGCTACATCTTATAGTAAGTGTAATATGCAGACATACACATCTTGAGTTTACCACACACAGACTAACAGTACTTACTGTACAGCCTGTTATGATGCCCCGCCAGGTTTATCTACTCTAGTGGGAAACACGTTTCTGGTGTGAAGCCAAGGAGGGATTTTCAGTTTGTAAGTGTCCAGTCAGTAGAGTGTGACACATGATGTCACTGAACAGGTCACGTCCTGAGCAGAGGTAATAGGAATTAACTATCCCAAGTGAGCTGCTAGAGAGACACCAGCACCTGACCTTGCACCTCATCATTATACACCACCTTGTGGGGCGCTGCTGACAGAAGTCTGTCTGAAAGACCCAGGCACATCCTCTGCACATCTCTCTCTGCTGGCTCAGTGACCTGCCTGTAGGCCCAGGAGGCACCCTCTGCCTTTGCAGACGCGTGGCGGGTTTCTCCCCACATTGCCCCCTCCAGGAGCAAATCAGTTTCTGAGAGCTTGGCTATACTTGCAAGTTAGAGCGCATTAAAGCAGCCCTGGGCGCCCTAACACTGGCAAGGCACTTTGAGCATCTGGACCCCATGGCTGGAGCGCCCCGGTAATCCACCTCCACAAGAAGCATAGAGCTTGCTGCACCCTGGCTGAAACACCCAGGTGTCAATGTGGACGACATGTTGCATTACTGCGCTGTGAATGGCCTCCGGAAACATCCCATAATCTCCTGAAGTCAAGTGGCCACTCTGGCATTGTTTTGAACTGGGCTGCAGGCATGCGGATATCCCCTTTCAAAGCTCTGTTTCTGACAACCAGCTTGCTTATCTACTCTGGGACACAAAGCAACCATTACTGTGGAATGCTGCTGCCCCCCGGCCTGGCAGCCTGTGAGAGAGGGGCAAGGGGGGTGATGTCGGGGTTTCCCCCTACCGCTATCTGAACTTACAAGACAGCATGCTGACACACTCTGCCCCCAAAACACAGCCGCTCCTCCCACATGCACACAACACACTCCCTGTCACACTCCACCACCCCTTCCCCATTTGAAAAGCACGCTGCAGCCACTTGCACACTGGGATAGCTACCACAATGCACTGCTCTGTGGCCTTACAAGAGCTGCTACTATGGCCCCGCCACGGCGCTTGCAGCTGACAGTGTAAACACAGAGCAGCGCTCTCCCCGCTGCGCTCTCCGAGGGCGGGTTTAACTCCCAGCGCTACATGGGCAAGTGTAGCCATAGCCTGACAGCCTGAACCACTTCCCCAGGTTGCGATCCAAGGGTCCCCGAGACCCCCTCCCGTCTACAGGCCGGCAGCGGCGATCGCGCTTTCACCGGAGCCGCTCGCTCCTGCTCCCTCCGCCCCCGGCAGCGCCCGAGCCCCGCCGCCGGCCCGCTCCGCAGCCGTTACCGTACAGCGTCATGCGCGGGCTCCACGTCACCGCCACAGCCGCCAGCTTCCCCCAGAACAGCGTCTCGTTGAACTGCACGAAGAGGCCGCGTACGTCGGGGCTCGGGTCCAGCAGCTCCCAGGCCTCGTCCACCACGGAGAGCGGCGGCGCTGCGGAGCCGGGCGGGGACTCGCTACAGGCCGCCGCCGCTTTCTCCTCTTCCTCCCACTGCGCCTGTAACCGCAGCGCCAGCAGGAAGTCTCCGTCCATCGGGGAGCGGCTCCCTGAACAGCCCCGCCGCGCTGGCTCGGCCGCTGCCGAAGGAGCGCGAGCGGGAAGTGCGCTGTGCAAGCTCTTCTGGCTCCCAACCGGCAACCGTTGACTCGGATTCTGGCGCATGCGCAATACAGCTGGGCACCCGCCTGTTGCCCACTTCTCAGCACATGCGTATTCTACCACTTTCCTTTTGCGCGTGCGCCCATAGCGTCCCACACTCAACTCTACAGCCCCCTCAATCAGCGCTTGCGCAGTACAGCTTCTGACGCAGGAATATTACGCCATTCAAAGCGTGTCGCTCTCCAGGCGCATGCGCAATATGCCGCAGTAGCTGGCGCGCAATCCTGGCGCATGCGCCCTTTCCCAGCGCAGGCGCAGTAGCACCAGTGCCGTATCTGCTGTCGCTGTCTTCCGCTCTCGGTCGGGGCTTGCGGCCTCCCTGCCGGCTGTACCGATGGCGCTGCCGTTGGGTGAGGGGGTGGGCGGGAGCCGGCTGCGGCGGCAGCTGGAGTCGGGGGGCTTCGCGGCGGGCGAGTACGTGAAGCAGCTGTCGCAGCAGTCGGACGGGGACCGGGACCTGCAGGAGCACCGGCAGCGCATCCAGGCGCTGAGCGAGGAGACGGCGCAGAGCCTCAAGCGCAACGTCTACCAGAACTACCGCCAGTTCATCGAGACGGCGCGCGAGATCAGCTACCTGGAGAGCGAGATGTACCAGCTCAGCCACATCCTCACCGAGCAGAAGGGCATCATGGAGGCCGTCACCCAGGCCCTGCTGCTGCAGGCCGACCGCGACGACCCCGCCCTGGGCGCCCGCCGCGCCGCCGCCGACCCCCACAGCAACCCCTTCCTTCCCCTCTCGGCCAAGGAGGCCGCCGCCAGCGAGGAGGGGCGGCAGCGTACGCTCACCACCCTGCTGGAGAAGGTGGAGGGCTGCCGGGACCTGCTCCCCGAGAGCCCCGGCAAGTACCTCGTCTACAACGGGGACCTGGTGGAGTATGACGCCGACCACATGGCGCAGATCCAGCGGGTGCACGCCTTCCTCATGAACGACTGCCTGCTGGTGGCCACCTGGCTGCCCAACCGGCGTGGCGCCTACCGCTACGATGCCCTCTACCCCCTGGAAGGGTTGGCTGTGATCAATGTCAAGGACAATCCGCCCATGAAGGACATGTTCAAGCTGCTCATGTTTCCCGAGAGCCGCATATTCCAGGCCGAGAATGCCAAGATCAAGAAGGAGTGGCTGGAGGTGCTGGAGGAGACCAAGCGGAACCGCGCCCTCAGTGAGAAGCTGAGGTTGGAGCAGGAGGCCCCGCCACGGGCTGCTCCCCCACCTCCTGAGACCGCCAATCCCTTTGACCAAGAAGATGAAAAGGAACCCCCACCTGAGGAAGAGACAGTAGATTTGTCCCTGGAGTGGATCCAGGAGTTGCCTGAAGACCTAGATGTCTGCATTGCCCAGAGAGATTTTGAGGGGGCAGTGGACCTGTTGGATAAGTTGAATGAGTATTTGGGATACAAGGCCGTGAGCCAGCCAGTGAGGGATCTTCGAGCCAAGGTAGAAGAGCGAGTCAGGCAGCTCACTGACGTGCTGGTGTTTGAGCTATCTCCAGATCGGTCATTACGAGGTGGTCCTAGGGCCACTCGCCGGGCTGTGTCCCAGCTCATTCGCTTGGGCCAGTCCACCAAGGCATGTGAGCTTTTCTTGAAGAACAGGGCAGCTGCGGTACACACAGCCATCCGTCAACTGCGCATTGAGGGTGCCACTCTGCTATACATCCACAAGCTTTGCCATGTCTTTTTTACCAGCCTGCTAGAGACTGCCAGGGAGTTTGAGACAGACTTTGCTGGCAACAGTGGCTGCTACTCTGCCTTCATTGTGTGGGCCCGCTCGGCTATGAGGATGTTTGTAGATGCTTTTAGCAAGCAAGTATTCGACAGTAAAGAGAGCTTGTCCACTGCTGCTGAATGTGTGAAGGTAAGTGTGTAAGGAAGGTAGTATGGTCTGCTGAATTGACCCCATTCCTAGAAGAAACCAGTAACTTCTGATTTCTAATCCTTGTTCGCTTGCTGATTAACTCTGTGGCTTTGGTCTGAAAGGTGTCCTTCTTTATGATGTGTGAAAGGCTTTTTTGTTGTGTGTGTTTTTTTTTTTTTTTTTCCCTGCTTGTCTTTTATCCTGTGAATATCAGCAATACCAAGTTTGGTTTTCCTATGTTTTGCCCAAAGACTGATTGGAGATTGCAGTGGTTGTCAGCTCGTTCACATCTTAATTAAAGGGATAAGGTTTATTTGTTAAAATATGAATATGCCTTTCTCCAAAGAGTTTATTGGATTGGATTTTAATATGGATTAACAAAAGTTTTTTAAAAAATACTAAAAATCCATTATTACTTAATTGCCTAGCTTTCCGGCTCTTATGACATGATTCTATTACTGCTCTAGTTGTCCATAGTGTTCTGTGGCAGAAAAGATCTGCATTTCTAACATAAATATATAAAATCAGTTTCTTTTTTTTTTTTTTTTTTAAGACACATTTAATCTCTGCCTTATTTTTCATATCTATAAAATAGGGCTGTTACTTTTGAGGGTAACATGGTGATTAACTAAATTAGTCTGTAAAACATTTAGGGTATAAGATATCCAGATAAATATTAATAAATTTTATTATTGAAGGTAGCGAAGGAGCACTGCAAGCAGCTCAGCGAGATTGGGCTGGACCTCACTTTCATCATTCATGCCCTGTTGGTGAAGGATATCAAAGGAGCTTTGCAGAGCTACAAGGATATCATCATTGAAGCCACCAAGCATCGCAACTCTGAAGAGATGTGGAGAAGGATGAACCTGATGACCCCAGAGGCTCTGGGGAAACTCAGAGAGGAGATGAGGAGCTGTGGGATGAGCAGTTTTGACCAATACACTGGTGATGACTGCTGGGTGAACCTTAGCTACACTGTGGTGGCTTTTACCAAGCAGACTATGGCCTTCTTGGAGGAAGCACTCAAGCTGTATTTTCCAGAGCTGCACATGGTTCTACTGGAAAGCCTAGTGGAGATCATCCTTGTGGCTGTCCAGCATGTCGATTACAGTTTACGGTGTGAACAGGACCCTGAGAAGAAAGCATTCATCAGGCAGAATGCATCTTTTCTTTATGAAACTGTCCTTCCTGTTGTGGAGAAAAGGTTTGAGGAAGGGGTTGGAAAGCCAGCTAAACAACTACAGGAGCTGAGAAATGCTTCAAGACTGATACGTGTAAATCCTGAAAGTACAACTTCTGTAGTATAAATGAAACCTGTGTGTTCTCTTCAAAAGTCTACAGTGTACTTATCAATAATGTTGTCTATGAAGATATATTTTGTAAATCTTTTCCAAATCCCTGAAAGCTGCAAAATTCCACCTGCAGCCTTGTTTTAGCTAAAGACTCATGAACCAAATCTGGAGACAAGGAAGGGAAAGAAAAATCAAATAATTAAGGAGAAAAAGCATTGGGGTCATATAATCTTATATTGCATGTCTCCTTTCCCCATTAATGGCCTCTGTTGTGATGTTTTACATTCTGTTTTGGGTCAAATAAAATATTAGTGAAATATCTACATACTTGTACTACATATAGCAGTAAAATATAATCTCTAATCACATTTTGAATTTGTGTGATTTAAAAAAATTAACATATTCCCGAAGGAGTATAATTGCTAGGTTTACTTGAAGCATTCCATGAGTGTGGTTCTTTGTGAAGCTCATCCACCTTTCAAACATGAGTAAATTCTATGGATTTGCAGAATTCACGCTCTGGTAGTCTTTAAGCAGAGATTTGCTTGACAACAAGACAGGCAATCAGCACTACAGAGAGCGCGTAGTCTCTTCAAAAAAAGATTCTCAGATTAAAGATGTTATTAAAAAAGAAAATATTTCCTTACCTAGTTTAGCAAAAGGGCATTGTCAACTTAAAAATCCTACCTCCCTGAAGAAATGCTCTACCTACTGTTAGAAAGAACACCTAAGATGATTGCAACTGAGATAATTTTTTAATGTTATGTATTTACTTTGGTTTTCTGCTGACTTCAGTGGGAGCAGGAGTGGGACACACACACGCACACACACCTCTCCTCCCACCCCCTAGTTTATTGAGCTCTGGGTATAACTACATTTCTATCCCCTATGTCCCTGTAGAAACCATAGTACAGAGGGCTTCTTGTTTCAAAACATAAATGAGACTGAGTTGTGCGAATTGGAGGAAGGTCATCATTAAAGTACTACTTCATGTTTATGAGACTACATTCCAGCTTCACTTGTGCAAGGGCATGGATGGTAGAGACAGGAAGAAACGTTTTTCTTAAAGAGAATGACGCTTATGTAGTTCTTAAAAACAGATACCACATGGCTGTTACTGCAAATTTGTTAGTGTTGCTTTCTACAGTACAGTAATTCATTATAAAAATTACCTGTTTCACTCTTTTTACAACCTTCCCCCTCTTCAAACACCAAATTATAGTACATGTGCTTGATTACACTGAAAATCTGAAATCCTTTATCCACCCCACAGATACACTATCCTGCCAATGTCCGTTATCCCTGTTGTAGAAGGGACCACAGCCAGAAATAAGATTTTTGATCTACTTGGTTTCACTACAGAGACTGCCAACTAGAGTGCCAGTTTCATGGGTATTTTATGTAGATGCCCCTTCACTTGGATCTGAACAGTGACTACTATCTCATTCTATATAGGTCTCTGAAAATAATTTGCAATTTACTATAGACTCAAACCATTGCCCAGTCTTCTGATTTTTCTCAGTTTCCTCTTCTTGTAACCTTCTATCTTCTTAATCTTGAGAAAACAGTATTGTTACAAATAATTTTGTATTAGAATCGTAATAGGCTCTTACTGGGCATAAATGAGAATCATACTTGTGCACTTTTAAACTTGTCTCTTTTAAGTGAAACTTCAGCAACTTGTGGTGATAGACACCTTATAAAAGCATGTAGTAGCAAAACATGTAACTAGTAAAAGCAAGTGAATAGCTGATTATATAGAGCCAGCCTTTTTTCTACATTTCCATCTCTTTATTTAATGGCTCGTTCTCACACTGGTGACTCTTGGACAGCACTGAAGTCTCATGAAAAACACACTGTAAAAATGCACTCTAAGAACCAGTTCCATGGTCTAAGTTAGTTGAAAGCAATTGAAGGCCACTAAAATAATTGTATTTCTTTTATGCCAAATTAGGACAATGAGAGTTACTGCTCAGGCAAATATTCCTCTTAAATCCATGTTCTGGGGTTATTTCATTGCATTACCCTGAAAAGCAGAATCCACCAGGGCAGTTTGGTGGGGTTTTTATTTTTATAGCTGATATGTTCTTTGAAACACACACCAGTGCATGGTAAATGATCAGCCTTAATGAGTTTGGGAAACATTTTCATATTGGTTATAAAAGAGAACCAAAGAGCATCCTTTATGGTTATTATTTTTAATGGTAAATATTCTGTATCTTTTTTTCCACCCCACTCCTGAAGATAACACTTTCATTTAGGAGTACAGAATAATTGACTTAAAGCTCATTTGAATTTGTCGCAGTTCAACAGACTAAATATTAAGGCTCTGATTCTTCACTGTATCTGAGGGCTTGCTGTAAGGAGCTGGGTTGCAGCACCATGATTCAGAGCTTCCCAATAATATAGAGTAGGAGGGGTGTCCTCTTCTAATTGATGCTGTTGTTGCTGCTGATGTAAATTCCTTACTGCCAGCAGAGGATTGAGTGTAGTGGACCTCAGCTCTGCCACATCCTCTCCTGTTCCTGATGTGACTCCAGCCTTCCCCTGATATGCTCCCTCTTTATGCCAGAGGTTGGGAAGCACCCGATATAAGAGGCAGAATCTGCCCAGTGGCTTTAGCAGATCAGAAAGTCCAGGCTTTCATTTGATTTTGTTGACCAAATCTTGTATTTGCTTGGCTGCTATAAATTTACACTAATTTTTGCATATGGAGTTTGGGCTGTCTAAACCACTTTAGGTATCATTGATATTTTGTACCTTGTGATTCTGTTTAAGTCACGACTGAGAATTTATGTAGGGCAAAATAAATTATGGCTGAGAAAAGTGATGTATAAATTAAATTGAATGCACACTTTGTACGCTAATTGAAATAGTTATGATTAAAATAAACATATTTTGAAAGTCCCTTTTTAATAAATAAAATTTCAGATTTGCTTACACTACTGTTAGGTAGCACTTTTCTTTTCCTAAAACAAAATGCAGGTAGGAAGAGTATTGTTCAATTTTTAGTTTAGTATTTGGATTAACTATTCAGGTGATATACTAATTTTGCAATTTTGGTGGTTTGGAGTGGAGTAATCATATTTCTGTTGTTAGAATTTTTTCATTTTGAGAGGCCATTGTGTGTAAAATTCGATAATTCCTTTAGCTGCTTTGATAAAATTGTGAATGTCTGCATATAGTCAAGACATTTTTACTCATGGGAGTTGATGTGTTTCAGATACTTTAATGCCGTAACATTTCTGAGTGGAGAGACCATATACTAGACTTTGTATGGATACAAATTCCTAGTCATATGAATAGAAGTGTTGTAGTAGGGGAATAGAAATGTTGAACCAGCCTCCTGATCAGAAAAAAGCTATTGAGGACCTTATCCAAAGCTTATTGATGTGGATAGCAAGACTTCCAGTGATTTCAGCGGGCCTTGGATCACACTTTTGAGGTAGATGAAAGAGGCAACTAAATAATGTATCACTTCAGTTACTTGCATACAGACTAGGCAATTGACATAACAGGATACAGTTTAGAGAAACAATTTCTCAGCATCGTAAGTGATTGTTTCTTGGATCAGCTAGTTCTAGAATTGAGTAGAGGCTGTTCTCAACATAGTTCTAAGTTATGCACAAGCATGGATTCAAGAAGTAACTGTAGTCGTGTCACTAAATAATAGTGACCACAAAGTAATTATGTTCAACATCCTGCAAGAAGAAAATGTAGGACTCTGACACTAAATGTTGGAAAGGGAGATTTAAAAAAAAAGTAGAAGCTGCTCTAATGGGCTCTAAACTCAATATTAAGGAATGTAAAATTATTATTCTTAACCATTCCATAACAGTCATAGAATGCAAACACAATCCTTAAACCAAAAAGGAAGCTGGGAAATAAAACCCAATATGATTAAGTGATAAGTTTCAAGAGGTTATTTCAATAGGCATTTTTCAGAAAATGGTAATCCAACTGTGACGAACTGGGCCTGTTCTTACTGTGGTCTGTGAATGCTGACAGGGGAGTGTGGCTAGGATAGTCTGCATTGGGGGATGGGTTTGGGAGTCTGCCCGAAGGCGAATACCTGAGCGTGTAACATGAGAACCCAGGAAGGGGTTGGAGGCCAGGTGACACCTTGGCCCGGGAAACTGAACAAAGGCGGTGGGAGGGGTCGCTGAAGGCAGAGGGCTGGAAGCGGGCTGGAGAGATGGCTGGGAGGCAGAGATGGCTCTGACCCCCCAAAGGGGGGTGGGCTGGGATGCCCTGGGACCCCAAGCTGGACCTAACTGAGGGGGGCCCTGTTGTCTGTGCCTGCAAGACCTGTCTTGGACTGTATTCCTGTCATCCAAATAAACCTTCTGCTTTACTGGCTGGCTGAGAGTCATGGTGAATCGCAGGAAGCCGGGGGTGCAGGGCCCTGAGTTCCCCAATACTCCGTGACACCAACCCCGGTGAAGCCAATAGAAAGCATAAACAATAGGGGGTAACAGAAATGAGGAAGGCAAAGAGCAAACAAATGAAGATCAAAAAGACACATTTTTAATGTATGTCAGAAGCAGGAATTCTGCCAGAAAATTGGTGAATGCATAGGACTACTAGGGACTACTTCCATTAAGGAAGATAAAATCCTTACCGAGAAGCTAAATAATTTGTTTATATCAGTCTTCACTACAGAAGATATTGGAGAGATGCCTACTACCTCAGTGCTACACTTTAGATGAAATGAATTGTCAGAAGAGGAGAGGAACAAACTGGTAAGATAAAGAGCAACAAGTCACCAGGGCTACCATGGTATACAACCAAGAGTTCTGAAGGAACTTAAGAATGAAGTGGTTGGGCCAGGTGGCGAACAGTATGGTTGCACTGTTTAGGACAGTACAGTAACGCCTCGCTTTACATTGTAGTTATGTTCCTGAAAAATGCAACTTTAAGTGAAACGATGTTAAACTAATCCAATTTTCCCATAAGATTTAATGTAAATGCGGGGGGTTAGGTTCCAAGGAAATTTTTGGGGGGCAGACAAAAGGCATTATATGCTGTACTGTACTGTGGTGGGGAGGTGCCCCTGGCTTACCTCTGGGGCTCAGGGCTGGTGGTGCAGGGTCTGGGAGGGAGTTAGGGTGTGGGAGGGCGCTCAGGGTGTGGGATCTGGGAGGGAGTTAGGGTGCGGGAGGGTGCTCAGGGTGGGGGTGTGGGAGGAGGCTCAGGGCTGGGGCAGGCAGGAGGTGCAGAACACTTACCTGGGGCAGCTCTTGTTTGGTGCAGGGGGTGTGCAGGCGGCTCTGCACAGCGTGGCACTGCCCCCATCGCTGTAATTCTGGGAGCTCCCTCTCCCTCCCCTCCCCCTCCGCAGGCAGGCCCACCCAGAATGCAGGGGCTTTAGGGCCCTGGGCTAAGGGGGTCCGGGGCCCTGGCCTGCAGCTCTAAGTCCCTTTCAGAAGGCAGCCCTGCGAGCATGGGCCGGAGGACTCAGGAGGAGCAGGGGCAGCCGCGCAGCCAGCGGCCGGAGAGAAGTGGCGCTTTCCCCTTCAAAGCGCCGCTTCTCTCCAGCTGGCTTTGAAGGGGAAAGATGACAATAGAAGTTTGCATAAAAATCAAAGACAGAAGACAGCCCATTTTGTAATAATCTTTCAGGCCTCCATCCAGCAAAGCACTTAAGTGTGTGCTTAAATTTAAGCACATAAATAATCCCACTGAAGTCTATAGGACTACTTGTGGGCTCAGAGTTAATTGTGTTGAAGTGCTTGGCTGGACTGGGGGTTTAGTTAGTAAATTTCGGTTGCATTCAGCAAAACTCACTGGGAAGAAATGATGCAGGGACACTTCCAGAACCACTGCTTTTCTGCCTTTTTAAAATGAACTCTTTGCAAGTACCTGATTTGTGTGCAAAACTGCAGCAACTGCATTAGCAAATTAAGAGTACCTTTGTTTGGCACCTCTAGTTTAGTGTGACACAGGGTATGTCTATTCTACACTATACTGCTATGCTGGCTTAGTTTACAGCCGTAGCTATGCTAGCGTAGTCACATGCTAGTGTCTTCACTTATCGGGAGATCGATGTGTGGTAATCGATCCACCAGGGATCGATTTAGCGGGTCTTAGACCACTGATCACTCTCCCATCGACTCCGGTACTCCACTGGAATGAGAAGCATAAGGTAAGCCAACAGGAGAGTTTCTCCCGTCAACCTAGTATGGTGTAGACACCGCAATAAGTCAACCTAAGCTACGTTATTCACGTAGCTGGAGTTGCGTAATTTGGGTCGACTTAGTCCCGTAGTGTAGACCTGCCCATAGTGTCACCACAGCCTATGCCAGTGGAAGGGGAAAGGGTTTCTCCATGGGTTGGACCACCACTACCTCCCTGATTGACAGTAGCGAAGCTAACAGAAGCATTCTTCTGTTGACCTAGCTGCATCTACACTGGGGATCAAGATGGCATAGCCACAGTGCTCAGAAGTGTGGATTGTTCATGTACCTGAGTGGCATAGCTATATTGACCTATATTTTAAGTGTAGACCAGACCTCACCCCTGTGTCAGCAAAATCTTTCCTCTAGGCTTCATCTGTGGTAGGAAAACTAGGACCCATAATTCATCACCAGTGCAACTTCACAGGAAGTAACAATAACAGTTGTGTTTGGAGGGTGAACAGGATTCAGGCATTTGTATAACCCATCTCTAAAAGGGGCTAGACAACACCATGGGCAAAATGCCTGACAGCTTGTCTAGGAGGAGACATTCAGAAAAGTGAAAATGAAATGAAAGTCATTAGATAAAGTGCATTAAATCCCTATGTGGATGGTGTCATTCAGAGGTAAAGGCGGATTGTGATTCAACAACTGCTAATGGAAAGAAATCTATTTCAGCTGTGCTAATTGAATAAGACTATTTGGTTAGAAGACTGATGTGTCTAAATGCTAATGAGGATGTGTGACACCTGATCTACACTATTCAGTGTATAAATAAGGTCATAAGCCAAAAAAAAAAAAAAAAAAAGTAGAAGGAACAATGGGGGTATGTTTACATTTCTCCACTATCAGAGGGGTAGCTGTATTAGTCTGAACAATGAGGAGTCCGGTGGCACCTTAAAGACTAACAGATTTATGCCCAAATAAATCTGTTAGTCTTTAAAGTGCCACCGGACTCCTGATTATTTCTCCACTAGTGGCGGCTGTAGACAATGCTCAGGGTGTGACTACATGGGGCTGCTCAGGAAAGTCAAGATGAAATAACTAAAGTTGTGAGGTAAAAGTGCATTAATTAAAGTGCATTAAATCTCTGTATGGACACTCTCATTTAGAAGTAAAGTGGCCTTAGTTTGCTGTAGTTTATTTGCTCATATCTAAATGATGCAAGTGAATAGACAATCAGCACGTAGGTGCTGCCTAGTATATTCTCACCCAATGGCCACTCCTGCTGTGGCTGTGAACAACCACTCCTTTTTGCTTAAAGTCTGTTATCATTTAAATAACTATTCACTCCAGAATATCCCCATTTACCCCAGAATATCCCTGATTATCATGAGCTGCCAATGTGAACCTTGGATGCATAAAAGGGAATCTCAAATAGGAGTAGAGAGGTTATTTTACCTCTGTATTTGACACTGGTGCAACCATGCTGGAATCCTGTGTCCAGTTCTGGTGTCCACAATTCAAGAAGGCTGTTGAGAAATTGCAGAGGGTACAGAGAAGACCCACCAGAATGATTAAAGGATTAAAAGACAAGAGTTATATTAATAAACTCACGGAGCTTAATCTACTTAGTTTAACAAAGAGAAGGTTAAGGAGTGACTTGATTACAGTCTATCAGCACCTACCTATGGAACAAATATTTAATAATGGGCTCTTCAGTCTAGCAGAGAAAGTTTAGCATGATCCAATGGCTGGAAGTTGAAGCTAGACAAATTCAGACTGGAAATAAGGGGTAATTTTTACCAGTGGGAGTAATTAACCATTGGAGCAATTTATCAAGAGTCACGGTGAATTCTGCTTCATTGATAATTTTTGAATCAAGATGGGCTGTTTTTCTAACAGAGCTCCTCTAGGAATCATTTTGGGGAAGTTCTGTGGCCTGTGGTATATATGAGGTCAGACTAGATGTTCACAGTGGTCCCGTTGGGATTTAAAGGGTGCTGCACACTCCCTCCTGTATGAGGCCAACTAGCTCTGCTAGCCAGTGCATATGGGACAGATCCATAGGTCTAGTCCCCATCCCCTTTTGGGAGAATTGCTCCCAAGCAAAGAGCAGTTTCTCTGCATCCCATGTACTCCTTTGAGCTCAGGGACCACAGTTCTAAAAATCCATTACTTTGGTCATGTAAGGTGGAAAGGCTCCTTACTCCCCTCCTCCCCACCTCTGTGGTCTTGTAAGGGCTAGGGATAATCTAGCCCACAGTTAGAGTTAAAATCAAATGTACGAAAGACAGGCAGTTAGAATGCTGTGCTTCGACAAACCCTAAATGTCAGAAAGTCCAGAAATACCCTGTAAAGTAACTGTCCTCAAAACTGACCCAAAACACCATTTCCCTGTCTCACTTCCCAAGCTAGGCCACACATCTATCCTGTCCTACATACTCGCCTGTAAAATACAAACTCATAACTAGACCTCTATTACTATAATTTACTGTCTGAAAGTCAGGGCCCAAGAAACTTTTCTCTCCACGCACAACTCCTCCTTGTTTGATTATTCTAGTTGTATTTATTTGTCACACTACAATTTTAATTACACAGCCTACTGTAAGTGTTTATTGAAGTAGAGCCATAGCCTCTGAATGAATTAAATTAGCTCTTTCTAGAATTTACATTCCTTTTACTTATTCACTTATTTGATCAACATAATGGCTTAGAGGAAGAGTTAATTGGAAAATGACATGCATTTACCCTCTCTACAGAGGAGAAGATGCTTATCAGATATTTTACTTCAGACCAGTTTCATTAATTCCAATACTTCTGACAATGTTGGAAAAACCAGCAAGAATTTTAAACAAATTATAAATAAAAAAAGGGCTCCTAATTTCTACTCTGTCTCTTTCGTGACCTCTCTACAATTTTGGCATTATAATATTCATTGTATAAAAGACAGGGATTTAGACACAGTAATGATCTTCACCATTCTGTCAAAAGTAACTGATATTGAAGATCAATTAGTTTTGCTTCATAATCTTTACCTAATGCAGTGGAGACAGAGTTGTTAAATTGATCTGGATCATGATAGCCAGAATGGAAGGATGTTTTTAAAGGAATTCTTTCCTCGTTCCTGGTGAAATTCACCCTGTGAAGAGAGCCGGGGCAAGGCCTGAAGGCTTAAATGGGATGTAAGTGATGCATAGACATGTGGTAGCTCTCTGCACGCAAATGAATTTCACCTTTCAGTCCTAAAGCAGTGAGATAGAGTGGGAAGGGTGTGTCTGGTTCATCCAAGATTAAGAAATGATAATATATGAAGAAAAAGATTATTACCTTGTATGCCTTTAAAGTGTGATGCAGTAGCTAAGAGAGCTAACACGATCTTTGGCTGTATAAGACGGGGGAATATCAAGGAGGAGTGGGGAAATGGTATTACCTTTGTATACAACCTGAGTGAAACCATTACTGAAATACTATGTTCAGTTCTGGTGTCCTGCTTTTAAAAAAATCTTGACAAACTGGAAAGGGGTTCAGAAAAGAGCTACCGTAATGATGTGAGGGCTGGAGAACTTGCTTTACAGTGAGAGATTGAAGATGCTCATTCTATTTTGTTTATCCAAGAGAAGATTAAGAGGTGACTGGATCATGGCCTAGCAGTACTTATATGGGGAGATTTCTTATAGTAGAGGGCTTATAATGGGGTGTCTACCGCATACCAGGCCTGAGTAGGAAAAAAAGGCCAACTAACCATGTGGCAGGCTGCACCTGGAGGTGAGCCACAGCTGATAAACTCTAATTGATGGTGAAACCCATCTGGGCAGAGGCAGGCTGAGCAAGTATTAATCCAGGAAGCAGAGTGCAAGAGGTGGTTGCAATGCGGAAGTTGGCAGTCACTCTCTGGTCTTAAAGAGGGAAAAGGAGGAAAACCCAGGAAAGAGAGACACCCTGGGATCTAGGCCTTGAGGGAAGAGTTACCCAGAAGGGTGGAGAAGAAAACCTGTGGGAGAAAGAGTAAGAAGCAGCCCAGGGAAAGAGCAGCAGGGTTGGAGGTTGTGCAGACGTTGGCTGCTGATTGTAGGGTCCCCTGGCTGGAACCTGTACTACTGATTGGGCCCAAGTTCTCCTACCAGTCACTGGGGAAGTAGCATAGTCAGGGCAGTGGATTTGAAGACTGCCTGAGATGGTTCGTCCAGTGGGACTTTGATACCCTAGAAGGTGAAAACTATAGTGACCTGGCCAGAAGGCCAAGCCAGAAACAGGGAGCAACCAGAGTCCAGAGAGAGAGCATGGGGTGAGCAACTGAAGGAAGGGGTGTCAGACTGGTTGAGCGCTAATCCCCACATAAGCCCCAAGGAGGTGTCTGACCAGTGAGTAGCACAACCTGTTACAGGGCTCTTTAATCTAGCAAATAAAGACATAACAAGATTGAATGGGTGAAAGCTGAAGCTAGACAACTTCAGGCAGGAAATGAAGGGCAATTTTTTTTACAGGGAGGGTAATTAACCAATGGAATTACCTAGGGATGTGTTAGATTCTTTAACTCAACCAGGTGGAGGTTTGATGGAAAAAACACTGGGTGGAATTCTATGCCCTGTGTTATGCAAGAGGTCAGACCAGATGATCATAATTATCCCTTCTGGCCTTAAAATCTATTAGTCTATGAATAGGTAATGGAATAAAAACTATAATCCATCCACACCCTGCTGGAAAGCATACAGTATACTTGCCAATGTGTACTGCTGCCCCCTCTTGGAAGGAATGTCAGATCTGCTGCAATAGTTGTGTATATATAAGATATATCTCCTGCTAATGAAGATAATTGCTTGCTCAAGTAGTAGGAACACATGGTTTGGAACTTAAGACTCTGGGTAGTACATGTCCCTGTAACGACTTTGGGCTGGCAACTGTGAAATTCAGACTGCTACGACATTGTTACCAGCATTCATAATAATGCTGTAGACATTGATGGGTATTACTGCCTTACATAGATTTCATCTGCTGTATCTGCATGACTTCTGTTGCTTGCATTGAAGTCAATGGCAAAAATCCCATTAACTTCAATGGAAATACGAGTAACTTCTTAATGTCATGTGGTAGTGTGATCTCTGAGATGTGACTGGTACTATGCCTGAACGAACTGATATAGGGACAGAGGACGGCATGCAGGGAAACTGTAAACTCCTTTTTTGACTGATCTATTAGCAACAAATAAAATAGCTCTGAAGGTAGAATTTAAGTGACAATTTGCATTTGTATCCTGTTTTACTATTGGAATAGCAAACTATCAGAAACTCTCTTGTGAGGTTACTTTGTGGCATTTGTTTCTGTCTTTGGCCCCAGGGCAGTCAAGCACTCAGACACATACCTCATCTTCAGCCCATGCTTAATTCCCATTGAAATCAGTGAGACTTAAGCACATGCTTTGCTGAATCAAGGCCTAAGAAAATACTATGAGATTTATCATTGAGGGCCACATCACCTTTGGAGATTGCTTATGCTCATTTATGGACAAATGGGTTTCTAACACAGTTTGCCTGGTGATTGTGACCAAGGGCCAACTGTGTCAGAACAGTGATTGAAAAATAGTGCTCCAGCTTTTTAGGCCTTGTCTACACTAGATTACCCCTGAAATTTCCCACTGTTGCTAATGCCAATGCAGCTCCATACCTTAATAGAGACTGTCTCATGGACATGTCCCATCCCATCTGCAATCACATAAGTACCCAGTGGCAACTACAGCAATTGCTTACACTGAAAATGAAAGGATTGATGTATTTTTATCTGCACAATGTGTTAGAAGTGTTTTGTCCTTTGTGAAAAAATGTTAATCAGACTGTCCACTATTGATCTTCAGTTCATCTTCTTCCCAATATTTTTTCTCTTTTAGCTGGAAGGGAGGAAAGCCAGCACTGTATGACCAGTAGCTCTCCCTGGACTAGCAGAAAGGGCTTCACAAACCATCAGTGGTTCACAGATGCCAGTTTGGGGACCTCTGGGCTAATTGAAACTGAAGCACTTGTAAAAAGAACAGGAGTACTTGTGGCACCGAAGAGACTAACAAATTTATTTGAGCATAAGCTTTTGTGGGCTAAAACCCACTTCATCGGATGCATGCAGTGGAAAATACAGTAGGAAGATATATATGTACACAGAGAACATGAAACAATGGGTGTTACCATACAGACTATAATGAGAGTGAACAGTTAAGGTGAGCTATTACCAGCAGGAGAGAAAAAAAACTTTTTGTAGTGGTAATCAAAATGGCCCATTTCCAGCAGTTGACAAGAAGGTGTGAGGAACTGTAGGGGGGAAAAATAAACATGGGGAAATAGTTTTACTTTGTGTAATGACCCATTCACTCCCAGTCTTTATTCAAGCCTAATTTAATGGTGTCCAATTTGGAAATTAATTCCAATTCATCAGTCTCTCGGAGTCTGTTTTTGAAGTTTTTTTGTTGTAATATTGCAACTTTTAGGTCTGTAATCAAGTGACCAGTGAGACTGAAGTGTTCTCCAACTGGTTTTTGAATGTTATAATTCTTGACATCTGATTTGTGTCCATTTATCCTTTTGCGTAGAGACTGTCCGGTTTGGCCAGTGTACATGGCCAATGCTGCTTCTCGGCGGCATTTCGGCGGCGACAGTTCTTGATGACACCGCTTCTCGGTGGCATTTTGGCGGCTGGTCATCCAGCGACCACCACACTTTTCTGGAAACATGAATATGCTATTGCAACAGAAAGGTTGGGGACCACTGTTGTAAAGCTGGGTTGTAGACAATGGATCGTGTGGTGTGCACTTGTCTAGTCCATGCAGCAGAGGGCAGCCTTGTCTGTCTGAAATCATTAGCAAGCACATAATACATAATGATTACTTTCCAGGCCAGGTCTATGCTAGAAGCTTTTGCTGGTACTGTAATGTCGCTATTTTTTTTAAATTCTAACAGAAGCCCCGGTATAGATGCAGTTATGCTGGCATAAAAGTGCTTTGGCCAGTGTAGCTTATTTTGTTCTGGAAACTGGTATACGCTCTCCTAGAATAAACACTTTTTTGCTGGTATAAGCTGTGTCTACCTGAGGAGGTTTTGTCAATATGGCCTTATCGGGGGCCAACCTTTTCCAGTGTATACCTGGCCCCAGTCTGAGAAAACAGTCTCTCACTATGTGGTATGAAAAATCTCAAGTTAACAGGGCTTTACTGATCACACTTAAGTATACAGTAAAAGGTAAGTATTGTAACCGTGGCCAGTATAAGTACAAGTATATCTGTAGCTTTACTGACTGCAATGTTACGATCTGATTCTAAGCTGCCAGTGTGTCCGAGTAGAGCACAGTCCTTCCCTGATTATATTAACAGATTTTCTTCAGTGTTTTATAACTGGAAACAGATACCAGTAACTTGATGCTTTCAGTGTAGTGGGATATTCTTTCTACTTACTATGAAATTAAATTAGGACTTGAACAAGAATTACTACTTCTTTTTCTTCTAGTGTCTACTTTTTTTTTTAGCATGCTGTGAAAGTTTACCAAGCTATCTCTACAAGAAATCTATGCACACACAATGACATATTAGATTTTGCTGACGCACTCACTTTCTCTTGATTAATAAGGCAACCTCTGCTATACACATACAACTATGAAACAGGTGCCCCGCTTAATGGGAATTAATTTAATGTTCACATCTGGACTCTGTATACCGTGGCTTCATTCCGATTCTTCCATCCTTTCTCATTCAGTCAGATAACATCTGCTTACTGTTTGGTGGTGGTGGTAGGGTGACCAGATATCCCGATTTTATAGGGACAGTCTCGATTTTTAGGTCTTTTTCTTATATAGGCTCCTATTACCCCCCCACCCTTGTCTCGATTTTTCACATTTGCTGTCTGGTCATCCTAGGTGGTGGTGGTGGTTGGGGTTGTTTTTTTGGTTTTTTTTGTGTGTGTCCTTGGCACTTTCTTAGCTAGGGCCTGATCCTGCTCTCACTGAAGTCTACAAGAGTTTTCCTATTGACTTCAATGGCCTCAGGATTGGAGTCATATTAATTTAGGTCTTGTCTAAATGTAGAAGTTGCACCAGTTTAGCTAAAAGTGTGATATTAATCAGATTTAGTAACCTGGTGCAGCTTTGTGTGTGGACAGTGTTATATGGATTTAAACCTGGGTGTATTGGTGTAGCTTGCCCCTGTAAAATAATCCTGCTCAGGAAGCAGGCAATCTGTCACCAATTACACTTCATCAGATAAAATAACTCCCCTCCAAAAGGCAGGCTAGATGTAGAGCTGAGTGGGAAACATTTTTCCTGTAGCGAGAAAATATTCAAATTTCAAAAAAGCGTCTTGTCTCAAAATGGGACAAAAATCAAAATCTCAAATTTTTGCAAACTGACAAGCAAAAAAAAAGTTGGTTCAGGTCAATTATTTTTTTGTATTTGGCTATTCATCCCCCCCCCCTTTTTTTTTTTTACTATATAATTAGTTCAAATTTAAAAACAAAAAGTGATTTTGAACTGGGAAATCTCAAAAAAATCCTGGCTTGACCATTTCAAAACTTTTTTTGAGTTGAGAAATCCTTCAAAAATCAGTCATTTCCCATAATGCTTTTGATTCATTGACATTTTTTATGGGAAAGCCATGTTACCCCTTTTTGAGCGTTCCTCGTGGAAGCAGAAATTGATAGAGTCTGGTATTTGCTTTGCAATCTTGTTTACTGTATGTACAAAGTCCTGCTTCTCCAAAGGTAGGAGGAACCCAGAACAAAAGGACCAGTTTCTTAGCTTACTTTCCCAAGCTTCCCACTCTATATGCATCCGCAGAAGTGGGCTGTAGTCCACGAAAGCTTATGCTCTAATAAATTTGTTAGTCTCTAAGGTGCCACAAGTACTCCTGTTCTTTTAGTCAACATAATATCCCAAAGCTCTCTCTCTAGCTTTTCCCAGGGTCATGCTGTCCTTACAGGCTGTTGCTTAGCTCTCTTTCTCCTCTCCCTCTCACTGTTTCCAGCTTGTCTTTTTTACAGACCCATCTCCTACACACCTGCTCACAAAACCAGTGGAACCCCTCCTGTCCACGGGGTGCTGGTGTCTGGGTAGATTCTAAGAGTATGTCTACACAGCAAATTAAAACCTGGGGCTGTTTTATTGCTGTGTAGACTTTCAGGCTCAGGCTGGAGCCAGAGCTCTGAGATCCTCCTCCCTCCCAGGATCCTAGAACCTGGTCTCCAACCCAAGCCCAGACATCTACATAGCAATGAAACGGCCCCGCAGCCGGAGCCCTGCGAGCCTGAGCTGGCTGGCACAGGCCAGCCGCAGGTGTCTAGTTGCCTTGTAGACATACCTATTAGGCTTTGTTTTAGGTGTGGCTCCTTAACTGTCTCACTACTGTCTTAAGTTACGGGCATGTCCATACATTAATTTGAAGGAGGTTTTAGCTCAACCCATAACAAGGTTTCACCCAGCTCATAACAGTTTCCTGAAAAATTCCCTAACTAGGACAACCTAGAAGTTCTCTGCCTGCTTGAAAGGTCTTGTGACAAGGTTTGAATCCACAGCTTTTATTTTGTCCCCATTCACAAGGCAATTTCCAAAGAACCCAGGCTGTGTAAATACATATATAGTCTCTTATATTTGTGCTTATCAGTATAGCTGCCATTTGCAAAGTATTTGTCTAGGCTTGCTTCCATGGAAGTTAGCCATCAAACTCCCAGTGTCTTCCATGAAAGAATCAGACCCTAGAAGAATATTGGGTGTTTTCTACAATTCATGCTTTTAATCACGTTAGCAAGGCAGCAGGGCACCTAGGAAATACTTATGTCCTGTAAATATAGTTCCATCACCGCACTCCTTTGAGTCAGTGTCCACTCCTTACGTCTTGTGGGCCTTAAGTCAGAGGGGAAGGATGCTCTTGTGACTAAGCACAGCACTGAGAGTCAGGAGACTTTATTGTTTTGAAATCTATTCCTTCCTTTTATTAGCTGATGTCTATAAAGAGGCCAAGTGAATCCCCACTGGCATATTCCAGCTGCAGACATTTTTAAACCGCTGAAGAAAATGTACCTGATATTTGATATTGTCGCTGCAGCAACATTGAACTCTGGGGTTGTTATTAATCAGTTACTGTAAAAAAAAAAAAAAAGAGGGGGGAGTTGCAACTGTCAAAATATGCTCCTGGGGAATATGGGAGAAATCAGGAGATCCTGACTCAGGCTTTATGCAGGCAAACGCCCACTGACTTAACTGGGAATGTTGATTAAGGACTACAAGCTTCGACCCACTATGATCCGGAGTGATGTTACTCCAGTTTATTAGTAGTTAAATTGTGAGGAGTTCAATCAGAACGCAGGATTCAGCTACAGACAGTTTATCAGCTCTGACTCCTCTGAGCAGCATGTTTATGGGCAGATAACCTACAAGTTTGTCCTTGTTTGGGCTCTAATTCTTAAATGGGATTCACTAGGTTGTATGTGTAATGGTGGTACATAGATATAAAGCCATTTGGAAATATATAACATTAAACAGAAATCCTTTAGAAATCAGTCATTCATTACATGTAGTTAATGATCAGTTTGTGCTTTGCTAGCCAAGCATGAAGCTAAGACTGATTAAAACTTAAAAAAAAAAAAAAAAAGTCACTGACTGTTCAATGGCTGTAGTCAAAGGAATATTTTCATATTCTGGTAGTTGTTACTTTTCTGTATGGGCTCCCATAGCAGTTGATGACTGATATTTCAGCCAGTCACACTGATGGCTCCATTGCAACAAATCCACAACCCACGCTCCCACCACCCCATCAATTATTGGACTTTTGTGCATGGAATATGCTTTAGCAGGTCTTTTGATCTTTAAGCACCTTCCATGTTACTTCTATTTGTCTTAGTGTAGCGCAGAGGAAAAAGTATGACTAAATCTTGCTTAGACAGCTCCATTTATTATTGTCATCTAGCCTTTGAGGCACAAGAAGTACAGACGTGTATTTTGTATCAGAGGGGTAGCCGTGTTAGTCTGTATCCACAAAAACAACGAGGAGTCCGGTGGCACTTTAAAGACTAACAGATTTATTTGGGCATTTTGTTTAAAGTGTAGTTGTACTCAGAGAAGTTAGGCCTGGATCCTGCAAACATGTGTGCTTACAGTGAAGCATGGCCTTAAGTGTTTGCAGAATTGGCTCTTTACTGCATAAAGAAATTGGATCACCTGATTTGCATAGCTGCATTCAAGTTATGTCTGCTAATTTACTGACAAAAATGCTTTAATTATTATTAGATGCTGTTGAGCTAATGCACCTAGGGCAAAGGCAGAGAGCTTCTAACTGGAATTGGTTTTAGGGTTTGTCTACATCAGCAATTCTTCAGCAAAACTTTTGTTGTTCAGGGCGGGGTGTTTGTGACGTTGTGCAGTCTATATGGTTTTATAAAAATATAAGTGAATATAATGTAACTGGGATATGCTTTATGCAAAAGGTCTCTTATAAGGTATCATTACAAAGCTCATAATCTACTGAGTGTGATCATCCTATTTGTAGAAATGTACCACTCTTGTATCTAAAATTAGAAATATAAAACATAACTCTGAGGGCCTATTGTAATTATGTAAAGGATGGGCCATTAAGGATGGTTTGGAATCTTGATGACTCCCATTGTCTGCAGATGGCTGTATTTACCTGTGAGTCTTCCTGTATATGTGTGTGCTGGCAAGTGAGTAATGAAGTCTTGCAGTGACATGTGATCATGTCACCTGAACTGGAATCCATCTTTAACCTGGTGCTTTTCCAGTGAGGGGGGGTGGAAACCCAGAGGGACAAAGGGTTCCCGCCTTATGCAAAAGATATATAAAGGGGTGGAAGAGAACAAGGGAGGGAGGAGCCATCATGAAGAATCCCCTAGCTATCACCTGAGCTGCAACAAGAGCTGTACCAGGGGAAAGAATTGTGCCCAGGCCTGGAAGCTGTCCAGTCTGAGAAAAAACTTACTGAAGCATCTCTGAGGGTGAGATTATCTGTATTCAGTTTGATTAGACATAGATTTGCGCATTTTATTTTATTTTGCTTGGTGACTTACTTTGTTCTGTCTGTTACTACTTGGAACCACTTAAATCCTACTGTCTGTATTTAATAAAATCACTTTTTATTTAGTAATTTACTCAGAGTATGTATTAATACCTGAGGGAGCAAACAACTGGGCATATCTCTCTATCAGTGTTATAGAGTGCGAACAATTTATGAGTTTGCCCTGCATAAGCTTTATGCAGGGTAAAACGGATTTATCTGGGTTTAGACCCCATTGGGAGTTGGGCATCTGAGTGATAAAGACAAGCACACTTCTGTGAGCTGTTTTCAGGTAAACTTGCAGCTTTGGGACAAGTGATTCAGACCCTGGGTCTGTGTCTGGAGCCAGACGGGAGTGTCTGGCTCAGCAAGACAGGGTGCTGGAGTCCTGAGCTGGCAGGGAAAACAGAAGCAGGGGTAGTCTTTGCACATCGGGTGGCAGCTCCCAAGGGAATTTCTGTGATCCAACCCGTCACAGTGTTAACCCCCCTGAACAACAAGTTTTACCGACAAAAACCGCCGGTGTGAACAGTGCTTTGTCGGCAGGAATGCTCTCCTGCCGACAAAGCCACTGCCACTCATGGGGGGTGGATGTTTTTTGTCAGCAGGAGAGCTCTCCTGCTCACAAACAGAAGCTACACTGCGTGCCTTTTAGTGGCACGGCTGTGTCGCTAAAAGCCTCATAGTGTAGCCATAGCCTTAGATACAGAAGCACAGTTTCCTATTAGACTAGCTGAAACGCTTTGGACTTCTGTCTTAGGTACTTATATGGCCTTTATTACATAGTATCTGATCACATTACAATCTTTAATGTGAGGTACGAAAATACTATTATCCCCCTTCTACAGGTTGGAAAATAAGTCAAAGAGAGGCTAAGTGACTTGCCCAAGGTCATACAGGAAGTCTGTAGCAGAGCAGAGAAATGAACTGGGTCTCTGAAGGCCTAGACTAGTGCCCTAACCACTGGACCATATTTCCTTTGGACTTCAGTGCCCATAACAATCCAAAATTCAGGAATTTATGTACAACTTGTTCACAGGAGGAGACTGCCCAAAGTCACTGGGAACTGAAGGCATTCAGCACCTGGGACTGTGTATTGCTTTAGGTTTTTATGCCGAGGTAATAGACAGCAGTTCAGCATCATAAACATTCCATCATCCATGCTCATGTCTTCTGTGTCTAGGGTAACTGGCTGATCAGCGTTCAAGTTGCAAGTCGATCCCTCTGGGCTTTTATACCATTCTCATCACGTGGTGTTCACGGCATTATATACAATAAGTCAGCAGTTTTAATTTAGATTGTATTGCAAGTTTTTTATAACAATTAAGTTATGCATTTGTATTTGGAGTGTTTTTTATAAAGAATATCACACTTCAGGATCCGAGAAACATGATTTAATCTCTTACAGAATTTCTTTGTCTTTTCCAAGTCAAATTCCTAGATGCCTCTTTTAAGTCCAGAGAGTGGTGATTTAAGCCCTGACCCTGCAATGAACTCTTCTCAGGTGGATCTCAGGTCTGCACAGAGCCCCACACACATCAATGGGGCTCTAAGTGAACACAGCGTACACCCACATGGATCCAATCTGTGGGCCGTAGGCTTACACTAGCCTTTTTTCTCTTCATATTTTTCCGCTATTGCTACCACCTGGGACTAGCAATGGAGTGTTGGGATACAGACTGAACTTTCCTGGAGTTCATGGCATGCATGTCTCATGGACAGATCTGGCCCATTAGAAAAAGAGGCTTGAGCTGCAAACTTGGATCCTAACAAGGATGTGGAATTTGGTTTTGGCCCGTCTCTGTCCTTGCTACCCTTGCTGAGGCTGTTCCTTGCCCTGTGCAGACGGATAAGAGAGCTGCTTTTCTTCCGTTATACAAACTGTTAAAAAGAAGGAAGAAATCTAGGCATCATCCTCTTTAGCTATGTTAATTAGCAGTAATGAAAACAGTAAAAACAAAAGCAAAATGAAAGTTTGTCATGGAAGCAATTTAGGCAGGCTGCTTTTTAAAAAGCAGGAGTTTACGGAGTCTGAGAAACCACTAAAGAGAACATCAGCCTCCAGAAGGCCCTAGATCTTGAGTTCTGGCTCTCCCCTGAGTCCTATTTCATACCAAATCAGACTAGAAGGTTTAATTAACACAGCTGTGTTCCATACTGTTTTAATAGGCCATATCTTCACTGATGACAGTAGAATGGAACAAACCATGCGATATTCCTGCAAGCACAGCACAATTAAGTAAAATGAAACAAACAAACCCCCTTTTGAAGCCCTTGCTCAATGCATTTCAAATGAGCCTTTTCTATGAAAAACATCAGCATTTTAAAAAGACAAAAAAACGTTTCCTCCCTCCCTGTAATGAAAACTCCTCTGGCTCTTTCACAATGAAACTTCCATTTACACAAGCTTGTGATAAGAAATTTCTTTCCCTGATACTTAGCTCAATTTTCCATGATGTGGCTTCTCTGCTGATTTGCCACGTGTCCTGGCAGAGGACTCAATTTACTCATGCCTTAAAGTGTCTGGATACTTGCTCAGTTATCATTCTAGCACAGCCAACTGCTTATCCTCTGTTCCTGATGACTGTACTTTTACTAGGGGAAGCAGCTGTAATGCATTTTAATGAATCTATATTTATATTCAACAGATTCTGGGCTTTGGAACCTTCAGATGACTGGCCTGGGAAAACTTCTTTAGTTAGCTGTTGCATTTTTTTTTTATCCTGCATTTTGCATTACATTCTTGCCCACGATTGTCTCTGCTATGGAGAGCTGGTGGGAGGGAAGAGTGGTGGAAAATAATTTGAAAGCAATATTAAATTAGGATTGCCAACTTTCTAATTGCACAAAACTGAACACCCTTGTCCCACCCTTCCCCAAGGCCCCTTTCCTTCCCTGAGGCCCCCCCATTCCCAAGGCACCGCCCTCATTCACTCTATTCCCCCACCCTCAGGGGCGGCTCCAGGCACCAGCGCAGCAAGCACGTGCCTGGGGCGGCAAGCCGCGGGGGGCCGGCGTGCCGGTCCCTGTGAGGGCGGCAGTCAGGCCGCCTTTGGCGGTATGCCTGCTGGAGGTCTGCCGGTCCCGCGGGTTCGGCGGCAATTCGGTGGCGGGTATGCTGAAGGTGCGGGACTGGCAGATCACCCGCAGAAACGTTGCCGAATCCGCTTGACCAGTGGACCTCCCGCAGGCATGCCACCGAAGACAGCCTGACTGCTGTGCTTGGGGCGGCAAAAAACATAGAGCCGCCCCTACCCACCCTCACTCACTTTCACTGGGCTGGGGCAGGGGTTGCGGGCTTCGGGGTGGGGCTGGGGATGAGGGGTTTGGGGTGCAGGAGAGGGCTTAGGGCTGGGACAGAGGAATGGGGTGCAGGACGGGGTGTTGGGTGTGGGCTCTGGAAAGGAGTGAGGGTGTGGGAGGGCGCGGGAGGGCGCTCAGGGCTGGAACTGAGGGTTGGGGTGCGGGAGGGAGTGTGGGCTCTGGGAGGGAGTTTAGGTGCAGGAAGGCACTCAGGGCTGGGACAGGGGGTTGGAGTGCAGGAGGGGGTAAGGGGTGTGGGCTCTGGGAGGGAGTTAGGGTGCGGGAAGGGGTTCCGACATGGGGCAGTGGGTTGGGGTGCGGGCTCTGGGTGGCGCTTACCTTAGGCAGCTCCCAGAGTGGCCTGCATGTCTGGCTCCTAGGTGGAGGTGCAGCCAGGCAGCTCTGCGCGCTGCCCACGGCCACAGGTGCTGCCTCCACAGCTCTCATTGGCCTCAGTTCCCAACTGAGGCCACTGCGCCACTGACTGGACTTTCAGCAGCCCGATCAGCAGTGCTGACTGGAGCCGCCATGGTCCCTTTTCGACCGGGCGTTCCAGTTGAAAACCAGACGCCTGGCAACCCTATATTAAATGATTGATTAACAATTCTTTGCACTTACACTACACCTTTCATCCCTGGACTTCAGCGCACTCTACAAAGGTGAGAATTAAGATCTCCTCACTCCCAGACTTGTATTCTAGCTCAGTGCTTCCCAAACTTCATTGGTTTATGTACCACTTTCTTAATGGTTGTGAAGTGACTTGATGAAACATCATGCTCACGTCTGGGAACCTCTAGCCAACAGACACATTACCTCCCATTCATGGGCGGCGGGTATCATAGGCCTCCTCTAGCCCAGGCCGTGGCTCCGCCCTGGCTCCCCCTCTCCTGAAGCCAGTGGGGGCTCAGCTGAGGCTGGTGGCATGGAGCTGGGGCTCAGTCGGCGGGCGGCTCAGGACAGGGGGTAGCTCAGGGCTGGCTGGCTGGCAGCCCGGGAGTCAGGGAGGCTAGCCAGTGGCCCGGGGGTTGGGCAAGCGCACTGGGGGCCAGAAGGTGGCCCAGGAGTTGGGCTGGTGCTCTGGGGCTGGCACTCGGGGGCTGGTGGCCCAGGGGTCAGAAAGCTGCCGGGGGGGGTTGGGTTGGTTTGGCCGGGATGGGGCCCCTCCAGCTGTGGGGGGGTGGGGCTCATGGCATTGGTGAGTGAAGGGGGGCGGAGGGGGCAGGGCTGTGGTGGAAGGGACTATTTAATAGGGGCTGGGGGTCTAGCCTCCCCAATGGGAGCATTCGTGTGCTGCCCATGCTCCCATTGGATAGTAAGGGCATCAAAATAGCTAATATGGAACTCAAGTGCAGATGCACAATATTTGCAACAAAAGCAGTAACTGTATAATGTGCGGTTAGCTTACATCTAGAACTGAGTGAATAATTGATTTTTCAGATCAATGGACAAACAGAAAAATAATTGTAGCTAATTTTGAGCGAAAAGGGAATTTTTTTATTTTTCTTGACAAACGTGGACAGTGTAGACATACCCTAAGTCTTTAACTCTTGTCAGCTCATTTTAGAGATAGGCCTAAGTGACAAAGTTAGGCTGTAAATCTGAATTTCTCCAAAATTCTGATTCTAGTTCAGGAGCTTTTCATCTTCAGATATGTTCATAAACATGAAATGAAATTCCACCCTTGTGAATAATATAGTCTCTTATGGATGAGGATATTAATTTGAGGTGCCTTAGTTTTTGGTTGCCCAATATAAGATACTTTGGTATCCATGACCCAGCCAGTCCCACTTATTCCCTCTTCCCTTCTCTTCCTGTTGGTAAAAACGCTTCTCCCACCTTGAGCCTGGGAGGCATTCATGGAGCCATCTCCGGAAGGTATGCAAGTACTCCCAATGTATCCGATTACTCCCCCTTCCCTCCTATTCCTTCTTTTCTTTCCCAGCACCTACCTAATGACCTAACAAAGTTAAGGCACCCAAACAGCCTTAACTCTGCCCTTTAGTAACACCATGCAATCATGATTAATATATTTGTGATCCTAGTTTAAATTAAACTGATTTTTTAAAAACATATTAATTTTGTTTTTTAATTCTCTCATGATGTCACTACAGGGCAGAATTAAGGTTCAGCGGGTGACTTAACTGTACATTTCCAACTTGATTGGATTTCATTTAAGTTTAACCTTAACTCTGAATTTCTAAAGTTTATTATATTTGTTCTGGGGATAATTACAACATCCCTGTAACGTATTTTAACATTAAATTACTGATATGTTCTCTCAGTTTTAACTCTATCTTAACAAAGATTTTTGTCTGGGAATTTCTTTTTGATTTAAATATTAAAAATTTCATACATGAACACTAAACAAGAAACCCAAAGAGGCTCGTAACTATATAATGTTTCTAATGAGGTAAGATATGTAGTACCAACTTTAAAGCATTAAAATGAAATGTTTTAGGACCATATTCACTAGTATACTTCAACTGCTTTCTGCCACTGTAGGAGCAGCGCAAAGCAGCCAGAGCATAGTGACCAGTTAAACTGGATTTACAGTTGCTATGAATCACCAGGACAGCACTGGTGAATCTGGCCCTTAATTCGCAATTGTTGTTTGGTTTAGCTATCAACTATATAGGCAAACCTACCAAGTAAACTTCCTGGATAGGAAAGTGTGAGATGTAGCTGTTGTAATGAAAAGGAAATAGATATTCAATTTTTTAAAAAAGTGAATAATATCTATGAAGCCTGGAGGCAAACTGGACAGCAGGGGGTATGAGACGAGTGAGTGGGGTGTGTAGTGAGATAGGGGAAAGGAGGAAGAAGGTTCTGTGAGGGGGAGATTCAGTGACAATGTTAAAGTGGGAGAGAGGGAAAGGGAGGGCTGTTTGTAGATTGTCCTATGTGAGGAGATTATGGCTCTGCACCAGATGTGTTGCCCACTCATTCTGTGCCAAGGAGTCAGTGCTGTCCCTGGCACTCCTGACTGGCTCCATGGTGCATGAGGAAGCTATGCCAGGAGTGCATGGGCAGTCCTTGAAGTGCAGAGACTGGTCTCTTTCCCTTCCCTTCCCTTGGTTTCCCATTAAGTCCACTTGATCATTTTCAAACTGTTGTTGCAACATGGAGCCCAAACAGAACACCTAGCTCATGCTTCTTGCCCAACAAGAAAGGTTGTTGGAACTCTTGAGAAACCACCACGAGGCATCCAAGGCAGCAGCAGAAAGGCACTAGTGGTTAATCCAGATGTTGCTAATCTCATATTCACACTGGCATTTGAACATTTCAGAGTTAGCTGTTTTTATGTGTGGATGTGAAGATTTTTATAAGTTTCAGAGTAACAGCCGTGTTAGTCTGTATCCGCAAAAAGAAGAACAGGAGTACTTGTGGCACCTTAGAGACTAACAAATTTATTAGAGCATAAGCTTTCGTGGACTACAGCCCACTTCTTCGGATGCATCCGAAGAAGTGGATATA